>NC_140248.1:9332193-9344693 GCF_949987555.1 Borostomias antarcticus
TAACTTTAATGTCTTTATGCCGTCGGGCCACGAATGTAAAACGGCCTCTCGCTCTTTTAAGCTGTAGGTAACTTCCAGCATTTGTCAAACGGTTTATTGTTAGGCTGTTTACTGTTAGAGCACTTTACACAGAACTGTAATAATCAACGCCGTGGTAGTAACACCTCAGGTACAGCACTCAACTGTCTGGCTGTGAACATCTAAGGGCATTTTTCTCTCTCTCTCTCTCTCTCTCTCTCTCCTCCTCTCCCCCTCTCCCTCTCTCCCCCTCTCTCTCTCTGTCTCGCTCACACTCTTTCTCTCTCTCCCCCCTCCCTCTCCTCTCTCTCTCCCCCCCTCCCTCTCTCTCTCTCTCTCCCCTCTCTCTCTCTTCTCTCCAGGTGGCGTGCGGATGGTGTACCCTGCCTGCCTGGTGCTGGTGCCCCAGGCGGACGTCCCCTCCCTGGCCCCTGTGGGGTCCTCCCACTGCACCGCCGTCTACTCGGGTGGCCACCAAGTGCCTGCATCGCAACGGGACCCGGCCATCTCGTCGGTCACCCTCACCCCTCCCACCTCCCCCGAGGAGGCCCAGACAGGTGAGCCCCCCCCACCCCGGGCTCCGGCTTAGCTCGTCGTGCTGTCCATGTACGCTCAGCGGTCAAAACTGTCTTGAGAGCCACGTTGCCGCTAGGGTCGCACAATCCCGGGAATATTCACCGACTTGACAAAATTCCGCAACGGGAATTTATAGGAATTAATGGGGATTAACAGGAATAAACTGGATTTGGAGGGATTTAACGGGAATAAATTCTGTTTATTCCAGTTTATTCCCGTTAATTCCCATAAATTCCCGTTAATTCCCCATGGGATGTTTGTTAATATTCCCCCGGATTTTGCAACCCCGGTTGCCACTAAACTCCCGTCCCATTGGACACTGCGCTCGACGTCGGTTCTAGCTGACTGCCAGACCTCCGGCCCCCCGCGGCCCCGGTCAGCCAGCCTCTTAACCGCGTGCCGCTCCTCCCCAGTGGACTCCCAGACGGCCCAGAAGTGGGTGAAGCTGTCGGCGGCGTCTGACGGCTTCAGCGTGGACAGCACCAGCCACCACGGGGGGAAGATCCCGCGCAGACTAGCCAGCCAGGTGGTGGAGAGAGTCTGGCAGGAGTGCAATATCAACAGAGCCCAAAACAAGTACGTCTGCGACTGTTACGCAAGCGCACTCACACACACACATACACAGACACACGCACACACACACGCGCGTTCACACAGCATGCAACATCACAGACACACTCAACAGAGCCTAGTACAAATATCTGTGATATCACACACCCACTCAACTAAACCCAGAGGAAATGGTTACCACAACACACACAGACACACACACACATGCGCGCGATCAGTAGCGAACACCCACAGAAAAACACTGTAGTTACAGAAGAGCAGTTAACTTTGATGCTTCTTCACTAAACAAATGCTTCTTCACTAAGCAAAGAAGTTTAGTAAAATGACAAAGAACTATTTACAGGGATCTTAACTTAGGAGCACCAATCAAAATGTAAGGAGCACCAACAATAATAGTAATCTATTTGTAATAGATTTGTTGTAATATAGTTAGGCATGGGACGATAAGAGATTTGGACGGTATGATAACTAAAATGTGTTATTAATATTGTGTATATATACATACACAACATACATTCACAAAATGTGGGCCATTTTATTTATTTTTAATAACAAACAGCCTAGAAAATTTGTGAGGGCACATGCAGGTTGTTAGGCCAAACATGTAGGCTACTGTAGACTAGCGGTTTTATGTCAATAAATGGAGAAGAAGCTCCACACTCCCATAGAGGTAAGCTTTGTCTGTGTTCGATAACTTGAGCTTGATCACTTGGTGCTAGATGCGCTTGTGAAGTCGAGAGCTTTGTCCCAGTCCAAACCCTGTGTTTCTGCGCCCCTCCTAAGTCAAGATTTGAATGTTTTGGCATTTTAGGGATGAGAGGAATACTTTCATTCTCACCGCTACCGCAAATTACTAGCGAATACAGAGAAAGGGAGGTCTGAATGAAAACAAGGGCGCACCAGAAGAGCACTCGCACAAATGCTCTTAATTATATTTTGAGGTCCCTCTGATTAAATTTCAGGATCATATGCGACCAAAACTTTTTGAGCCCTGAATTAGTCATGTTTAGTGGTAGTAGTAACGGTTGTTGTTGTTGTTGTTGCAGACGTAAATTCCCAGCGACAGCCAACGGTACCTGTGAGGAGGAGCTGATGGAGAAAGTAGGAGCCTGGGACTTTGTGGAATCCACACAGAGGTCGAGCTGCAACTGCTCCAGGTAAACCGTGTTGTGTGTGTGTGTGTGTGTGTGTGTGTGTGTGTGTGTGTGCGCGCAGGCTCAACCACGTCGCTCGTCAGTATCGCTTCCACCCTCACTTGCCCACGCCGCGTGCGAACTCGTGTCCTCTTGACTCGCCAACGCGCATGACGGCCTCACATAAACACCGCCTCAGCCAGCCGCGCCGCTGAAAAGCTAGCGCTTGGACGGCGCGGGTGGGCGGCATTTCTACTGAGGAGCGAGCTTAATGGATTCCACTCGGCCACGCCTGTGCGCGCCTTCCGTGCTAGATTGACTCTGTACTCCTTCACGTCTCCCACAAGTTCTTACTCAGCGGAATGACACGTGCAGCTCACGCCCAAGTCTAGACCCCGAGAATGTTTTTATTAGTCTTCACGTATACGATTCATCTCTATTTCTGTGCTAATTGACAGCCTTGTCAAGGCTCAGGCTCTCACCTGTGTTTTCGCGTACTTGTACCGGTGTGTGTGTGTGTGTGTGTGTGTGTGTGTGTATTCCCATGCTGGGCCTACCAGAGGAGAGGTAGTCTGGTTTGACCTCTGGGAGAGCTGTTTAGGGACGCGGGCCGGGCTAAAAACGGAGTGTGTGTCTGCGAACCCTAATGTTGACAAATGAGCCTTGAGTCGAGAGTGGGTTAACGTGGGACTGGAAGGTGGGGTGTCGCCAGGCAGCTTCCGTTGGGGGTGAGCGCACACACGCGCGCGCACACACACACACACACACACACACACACACACACACACACACACACACACACAGCTCAATCTGTAGGGCTCTCGAAAGAGGAAAGGCTTTAGTCAGCATGTCCCACTGCTGTCTGTCTTTGGGGACACACACACACACACACACACACACACACACACAGCAGCGATAGCACACCACGGCCTGTACTTAAATAGACACTCGGCTCCACACTCGGCACCTCGCGTCCCTCTATGCGAGTGTGTTTTGCGTGTGTGTGTGTGTGTGTGTGTGTGCGTGCTTCTGCGAGAGGAGCACTTTCGCTGGGGCCGTAGACACCGTAAGCCTCCGTGTCCGGCAGGTGAGGAGGCCGGGGCGGAGGGCTCTGCCCCGGGAGGGGGGTAGGGGGAGAGGGGAGGGGAGGGAGGGCAGGCCGGGGCGGAGGGCTCTGCCCCGGGAGGGAGGTATGGGGGGGGGAGGGAGGGCAGGCCGGGGCGGAGGGCTCTGCCCCGGGAGGGAGGTATGGGGGGGGGAGGGGGGGGAGGGAGGGCAGGCCGGGGTGGAGGGCTCTGCCCCGGGAGGAGGGGAGGGGGGAGGGCAGGCTGGGGCCGCCCGTTAACACCAGAGGGAAGCTCTCTGCGTCGCGGCTGCTAAGCGGCTCAATCCCGTTGTAATCCTGTGAAGTAGCCGGCCTGTAGGACCGCCGCTCCGCCGCCACAGGAGACGCAGGGCTTAGTCACACACACACACACACACACACACACATGCGCAGACACACACACACACACACGCAGACACACACACACACCCTGCGCCCGCCCACAAGAGCAGCCCGCGGTTACCGTGTCGACAGATGACCCGCCAACATAAACCTCCCATGACCGTGAATAGACTCCCAGATCCTGACTTACAGTCGCGCACACCCACACACACACACACCCATACACTCTCTCTCTCTTACACACACACACACACGCGCACACTCATTCACTCTCTCTCTCTCGCACACACACACATACACACACACACACACACACACACACACACACACACACACACACACACACACATACACAAAGCGGTCTGTGTTGGGCCTAGTTAGTCCTGTTACATTGTAACTTGAGAGCCAAACCAGCAGGTAAAGAAACACCGCTGCTAACATAGCAGCTCTCTCTTGGCCCAGCCTGGGTGTGTGCACGTGGGTGTACATGGGGTTTTTCCGAGCTCGGTTGCACGCACGTGTGTGTGTGTGTGTAAGTTTGCAGGCCTGTGTGTGTGTATGTGTGTTTGTTTGAGCGTGTTTGCGCGTGTTTGTGTGTTTTACTCGAGCGTGTGTGAGTGTTTGCGGCCCTGTGTGTGTGTGTGTGTGTGTGTGTGTGTGTCAACCTCAGTGTTGACAGCAGTAGTGGTGGTGGTGGTGGTGGTGTTATGCCCTGAGGCCGGGGGGGGGAGGGGGGGGGGGGGCAGGCTGGTTAGCAGGGGAGAGGGAGCATGAGCTTTATGGACTGGCGTCTGGCAGGGCAGCCCTGAGGTCCTGACTGAGCCTCTAGGACTGCTGCAGTAAACATGCGCGCTCCTACACATTCCAGCTGACTGCAACCCAACCAGACCAGAGAGCGCTGTGGGAATGCTGGCCTAATCTGTGTATCGCGCTGTGATCAGGGCGATAGGTGTAATCCTTTTTTGTTTTTTAAATAGAAAGACACGCAGTGCTTATTGGCTCAGGGGAGAATTCATTTATTCTGAAACAATTATTGATTCAGCCAATAGTCTTTTAAATTGTTGTTGTGAAAGCTTTGCTTGGTTCAGCTTGCCAAATTGTCTCTATCGATGTATACAAAGTGTATCAAAACACGAGGCAGCAATAGATTTTTTACTGAGGACAGGTGTATATTGGAAGGTATCATGCGTAAGGTATATATTAAAATGTGGAAGTTACATCTCCATTAGGAACGTGAGCAATTTATTCAGTGTCTTATCATCACTACCGCCTCGTATTTATAGACCTAAATATTGGCTTGATTAGGTCTGAGAGTGGATTTCCAAATTTCTAAATGTATGAAGCTAGATTAGAGTAGCTATCCACACACAGGTGGGAGTGATTGAGGTAATGAGAGTGTGTGTGTGAGAGAGAGTGGGAGAGAGAGAGAGAGAGATGGAGATGGAGAGAGATGGAGATGGAGAGAGATGGAGAGAGAGAGTCTGGCTGCCGTCTGGAGACACGTGACCGCCACTCTCCAGCTTTTCCGTTGCAGCTCCCCCACTGGAACCGGCTCCGCCTCCCGCGCGTATCTCGAGTGTTCGATCTCCGTCGCTCCCAGGGCTCTGGCAGCCGCCGCTGTGGTCGGCGTCCGTCTCGATAACACGGTCGCTCTGTTCTGCCTTGCTCCCTCAGGCACAAAGCGCAAAAGCAGCGGGCGGGCGTCGCCGCGGGCCAAGCCCAGTCCGCCGGCCAGCCCCCCCAGGCGCCCGCCAAGCACAAGGTGGGCGGAGAGAAGGCGGAGAAGGGCGACAAGCAGCAGAAGAGGCCGCAGACGCCCTTCCATCACCGCAGCGCCGCCTGCGACGCCGCCGCCGCCATGGAGACGGAGGCGGCGGGCCAGCGGATGGCCATGCGCGGCCAGGACTGCGCCCGCTTCCCCGGCCTCCGGCCCTCCGACGCCGCCGCCGCCGCCAAACCCCCGCAGCTGCACGGCGGAGGAGGAGGAGGAGGGGGGAGCGACGGACCCCCGGAGCTGGCGGGCTCCCCCCAGCCCCCGCCGCTCAGCCCGCACCCCTGCGAGCGCGGCGGCGGCGAGGAGTCAGGGGGGGAGGCCACGAAGAACCCCCCCACCCCACACAGCCAGCACTTCTACCAGAACCCGCCCGAGCCCTGCCTGGCGGGGGGGGGCCCGAAGTCCGGAGAGGACCCCCGCCTGGAGGGGCTGGCCCAGCACTTCCACCCCGCCTACCCCGAGCCCCTGGAGCCCGTCGTCTACGTGGGGGCGGCGGTCAACCAGGAGGAGGACGGCGGCCACGCCCCCTGGCGCTTCTTCAACCTGCCTCGCAGGAAAGAGGCGGAGCCTGCCACGCCACTGCTGCCCGGCGACAAGCTGAGGGACGAGTGGTCGGGAGGAGGACAGGACACGGTGTCCGTCACGGAGTGAGTGTCGTCGTCGTACCTGCCCCCCCCCCCCCCGTCTGTCTCTGTCCGCCGCCGTTCGGGGAGTATACACCCCCCACCCCCTGCAGAGGGCGCTAGAGGTCCGGCTACTGGCCCGGCCCCTCGTTTACATGCGCTGACTGGCCCCCAACATCCTAGGGTGTTTTGAAAGAGCGGTGACGTAAAAAAAACAGGCCTCTCTGCTGTTCCCAGAACCCCCCCGCCCCCCCCCCCCCCCCCAGACTCAGAATGTTCAGTGTTGTGTTGAGCCGAGCACGGCGCGTTAATCTCTGGCTGTGTGCCCCTTTGACATCATACATCACTAATGTGCACGGCCAGCACTGCGGCAGGCCAGGGGGAGCTTATCGATCCCCGACACGCACACACACACGCGCGCGCGCTCGCACGCAGTCACACTGACAGTCACACACACACACACTCACACTCGGGGACGGAGGGAGAGGGCTAGACACAGAAATGGATCCGTCCATTTTACACCCACACCTCCCCCCCGCCCCCCGGTACAACTGTAACCACCCTCCCCTCCACGCTGACATCATCACAGCACTGATGTCAGAGGTGTGGCTTCAGAGAGAGGGAGGGCAGAAGGAGAGAGAGGGAGAGAGAGAGGGGGGGAGAGAGAGAGAGAGAGACAGAGAGAGAGAGGGGAAGAGAGAGGGGGGGGGTAGACAGAGGGGGAGAGAGAGAGAGAGGGGATTGGAGGCGGGGCTGGGTCAGAGAGCAGGCTGGCTGGCTCGCTGTCTGTCCGCGGGAGTAATCCCGGGTCGAGGGCCGCGGGGGCAGAGCGGGGCGGGGCAGAGCAGGGCGGGGCAGAGCAGGGCGGGGCAGAGCAGGGCGGGGCAGAGCAGGGTTATTCTAGTGCGCTGTAATCCCGCCGGCCAGCAGCTTTGAATGGCGGCTAATCTCTGGCCTGCAGCACTGCACCCTGTCAGCCCGCATCAGCACTGGGCTGACCACAATGGAGGCCGGGAGAGAGAGAGAGGGAGGGAGAAGGGGAGAGGAGGAGGAGAGGGAGAGATGGAGAGAGGAGGAGGAGAGGGACAGGACAGGGAGGAGGGGGGGCAGTCCATGTGAGCTGGGTCAATCCCTCCCCTACAGAGTGGCTCGCTCTCTTTCTCGCATGAGTTGCACCAATCACAGGATAGTCCTCGGTCATTTCCAATAGCTGTATTTGTTAGGAGCCCAAAGCCATTAGCCCTCAGTCTGCACCATGCATATTGACGTAAGGAATAACAGACCCCCCTCCTTCTCTCTCTCCATGTCTCTGACTCTGACTCCTCTCTCCATGTCCCTGACTCCTCTCTCCATGTCTCTGACTCCTCTCTCTCCATTCTCTGACTCCTCTCTCCATGTCTCTGACTCCTCTCTCTCCATGTCTCTGACTCCTCTCTCTCCATGTCTCTGACTCCTCTCTCCATGTCTCTGACTCCTCTCTCCATGTCTCTGACTCTGACTCCTCTCTCCATGTCCCTGACTCCTCTCTCCATGTCTCTGACTCCTCTCTCCATGTCTCTGACTCTGACTCCTCTCTCCATGTCCCTGACTCCTCTCTCCATGTCTCTGACTCCTCTCTCCATGTCTCTGACTCTGACTCCTCTCTCCATATCCCTGACTCCTCTCTCCATGTCCCTGACTCCTCTCTCCATGTCTCTGACTCCTCTCTCCATGTCTCTGACTCCTCTCTCCATGTCTCTGACTCCTCTCTCCATGTCTCTGACTCCTCTCTCCATGTCTCTGGCTCCTCTCTCCATGTCTCTGGCTCCTCTCTCCATGTCCCTGACTCCTCTCTCCATTTCTCTGACTCCTCTCTCCTTGTCCCTGACTCCTCTCTCTCCATGTCTCTGACTCCTCTCTCTCCATTCTCTGACTCTCTCCATGTGTCTGACTCCTCTCTCTCCATTCTCTGACTCCTCTCTCTCCATGTCTCTGACTCCTCTCTCCATGTCCCTGACTCCTCTCTCCATGTCTCTGACTCCTCTCTCTCCATTTCTCTGACTCCTCTCTCCTTGTCTCTGACTCCTCTCTCCATGTCTCTGCTCCTCTCTCTCCATGTCTCTGACTCCTCTCTCTCCATGTCTCTGACTCTGACTCCTCTCTCTCCATGTCCCTGACTCCTCTCTCTCCATGTCTCTGACTCCTCTCTCTCCATGTCTCTGACTCCTCTCTCCATGTCTCTGACTCCTCTCTCTCCATGTCTCTGACTCTGACTCCTCTCTCTCCATGTCCCTGACTCCTCTCTCCATGTCCCTGACTCCTCTCTCCATGTCCCTGACTCCTCTCTCCATTTCTCTGACTCCTCTCTCCTTGTCCCTGACTCCTCTCTCCATGTCCCTGACTCCTCTCTCCATTTCTCTGACTCCTCTCTCCTTGTCCCTGACTCCTCTCTCCATGTCTCTGACTCCTCTCTCCATGTCTCTGACTCCTCTCTCTCCATGTCTCTGACTCCTCTCTCCATGTCCCTGACTCCTCTCTCCATGTCTCTGACTCTGACTCCTCTCTCCATGTCTCTGACTCCTCTCTCCATGTCTCTGACTCCTCTCTCCATGTCTCTGACTCCTCTCTCCATGTCTCTGACTCCTCTCTCCATGTCCCTGACTCCTCTCTCCATGTCTCTGACTCCTCTCTCTCCATGTCTCTGACTCCTCTCTCCATGTCTCTGACTCCTCTCTCCATGTCTCTGACTCCTCTCTCCATGTCCCTGACTCCTCTCTCCATGTCTCTGACTCCTCTCTCCATGTCCCTGACTCCTCTCTCTCCATGTCTCTGACTCCTCTCTCCATGTCTCTGACTCCTCTCTCCATGTCCCTGACTCCTCTCTCCATGTCTCTGACTCTGACTCCTCTCTCCATGTCTCTGACTCCTCTCTCTCCATGTCTCTGACTCCTCTCTCCATGTCTCTGACTCTGACTCCTCTCTCCATGTCTCTGACTCCTCTCTCCATGTCCCTGACTCCTCTCTCTCCATGTCTCTGACTCCTCTCTCCATGTCTCTGGCTCCTCTCTCCATGTCTCTGACTCCTCTCTCCATGTCCCTGACTCCTCTCTCCATGTCTCTGGCTCCTCTCTCCATGTCTCTGACTCCTCTCTCCATGTCTCTGACTCTGACTCCTCTCTGCATCTAACAGGGGGGAGGAGCTACATGATATAAGATATACAGGTGCATCTAACAGGGGGGAGGAGCTACATGATATAAGATATACAGGTGCATCTAACAGGGGGGAGGAGCTACATGATATAAGATATACAGGTGCATCTCAAAAAATGTGACTCATGGAAAAGTTTAATTCAAAAAGTGAAACTTTTACATATTCTAGATTTATTACACAAAGGGAAATCATTTGTTTTAATCTTAATGATTCCATCTTACAGCTCATGAAAATATTAGAATATCACATAAGACCGTTCGCCAGACCCAACAATGCAGAGGAGCTGAAGGCCACTATCAAAGCAACCTGGACGTCCATCTCAGCATGGCCACAGGCTGACTGCCTCCACAACGCGCTGATGCAGCAATTCATGCAAAAGGAGCCCCGACCAAGTATTGAGTGCATAAATTAACATACTTTTCAGAAAGTAATATCTATTAAAAATCGTTATTTTTTTCATGAACTGTAAGCCGTAATCAGCAAGATGAAAACAGAAAAGGCTTGAAATACTTCACTTTATGTGTAATGAATCTAGACTGTATGAAAGTTTCACTTTTTGAATTCATTAATTAAGTAATTGAATGGTAAATAATGAACTTTCCTATATAGGCTTTGATATAAATGATCCATATATATTGTATTTATAAAGTGCTGAATTTCAGGACATCAGTGTTCAGAACAGCATGTCACCCATATAAATTCAACAGGGATATGAATTAGAGTAGAGTACAGTTCAACAATCTTTTATAAACAACAGACAAAAATGACATACAGTAGCAAGCCAAGGTCAGTGAGTGTCACAACCATCAACATCATTGTCACCGTTATCACAGAGAAACAACTGTCTACTGCTATCTACCCCTGTCTACTACTATCTACCCCTGTCTACTGCTATCTACCCCTGTCTACTGCCATCTACCCCTGTCTACTACTATCTACCCCTGTCTACTGCTATCTACCCCTGTCTACTACTATCTACCCCTGTCTACTGCTATCTACCCCTGTCTACTGCTATCTACCCCTGTCTACTGCCATCTACCCCTGTCTACTGATATCTACCCCTGTCTACTACTATCTACCCCTGTCTACTGCTATCTACCCCTGTCTACTACTATCTACCCCTGTCTACTGCTATCTACCCCTGTCTACTGCTATCTACCCCTGTCTACTACTATCTACCCCTGTCTACTGCTATCTACCCCTGTCTACTACTATCTACCCCTGTCTACTACTATATACCCCTGTCTACTACTATCTACCCCTGTCTACTACTATCTACCCCTGTCTACTGCTATCTACCCCTGTCTACTGCTATCTACCCCTGTCTACTACTATCTACCCCTGTCTACTGCTATCTACCCCTGTCTACTGCTATCTACCCCTGTCTACTGCTATCTACCCCTGTCTACTACTATCTACCCCTGTCTACTGCTATCTACCCCTGTCTACTGCTATCTACCCCTGTCTACTACTATCTACCCCTGTCTACTGCTATCTACCCCTGTCTACTGCTATCTACCCCTGTCTACTGCTATCTACCCCTGTCTACTACTATCTACCCCTGTCTACTGCTATCTACCCCTGTCTACTACTATCTACCCCTGTCTACTGCTATCTACCCCTGTCTACTACTATCTACCCCTGTCTACTGCTATCTACCCCTGTCTACTACTATCTACCCCTGTCTACTGCTATCTACCCCTGTCTACTACTATCTACCCCTGTCTACTACTATCTACCCCTGTCTACTACTATCTACCCCTTCTACTACTATCTACCCCTGTCTACTACTATCTACCCCTGTCTACTACTATCTACCCCTGTCTACTACTATCTACCCCTGTCTACTGCTATCTACCCCTGTCTACTGCTATCTACCCCTGTCTACTACTATCTACCCCTGTCTACTACTATCTACCCCTGTCTACTGCTATCTACCCCTGTCTACTACTATCTACCCCTGTCTACTGCTTTCTACCCCTGTCTACTGCCATCTACCCCTGTCTACTACTATCTACCCCTGTCTACTGCTATCTACCCCTGTCTACTACTATCTACCCCTGTCTACTACTATCTACCCCTTCTACTACTATCTACCCCTAGACAGAGCTCAGCTCCCTGTCTCTGACCCCTCTCTCTCTCCCTGTGTCTCTGACCCCTCTCTCTCTCCCTGTCTCTGACCCCTCTCCCTGTCTCTGACCCCTCTCCCTGTCTCTGACCCCTCTCTCTCTCCCTGTCTCTGACCCCTCTCTCTCTCCCTGTCTCTGACCCCTCTCTCTCTCCCTGTCTCTGACTCCTCTCTCTCTCCCTGTCTCTGACCCCTCTCTCTCTCCCTGTCTCTGACCCCTCTCTCTCCCTGTCTCTGACTCCTCTCTCTCTCCCTGTCTCTGACCCCTCTCTCTCCCTGTCTCTGACCCCTCTCTCTCTCCCTGTCTGTGACCCCTCTCTCTCTCCCTGTCTCTGACCCCTCTCTCTCTCCTTGTCTCTGACTCCTCTCTCTCTCTCTCTCTCTCTGTGTCTGACTCCTCTCTCCCCGTGTCTCTGACTCCTCTCTCTCTGTGTCTCTGACTCCTCTCTCCCCGTGTCTCTGACTCCTCTCTCTCTGTGTCTCTGACTCCTCTCTCCCTGTGTCTCTGACTCCTCTCTCTCTGTGTCTCTGACTCCTCTCTCCCCATGTCTGACTCCTCTCTCCCCGTGTCTCTGACTCCTCTCTCCCCGTGTCTCTGACTCCTCTCTCCCCGTGTCTGACTCCTCTCTCCCCTTGTCTCTGACTCCTCTCTCCCCGTGTCTCTGACTCCTCTCTCCCCGTGTCTCTGACTCCTCTCTCTCCGTGTCTCTGACTCCTCTCTCCCCGTGTCTCTCCAGGCTGATGGCCTCTACCTGTAAGAGGCCCCTGAAGGTGTCTGAGGAGCGTGTGCAGATGTACATCCAGAGAAAGAACCAGTACCTGGCCGCCGCCATCACCGACGGCGACCACGAGCCCGACGTGGACCCGTACGCCTTCGTGGACGGCGACGTCAAGTTCACCTTCTCGGACAAGAAGGACAAGATGGGCTCGGAGCGCGAGCCCGGCAAGAAACACAAGGTCAGTCCGCTGCACCGGGCCCCTGGCCATCGCCCTGGAGACCGCGGAACACCGTCCGGGGTCACTCTGGGGGTCAGGATAGGG
>NC_140248.1:9349693-9354693 GCF_949987555.1 Borostomias antarcticus
CGCTGCGACGGGGACTTCTGGGGACGAGCTGTGATATTTGTGGACACCAATGTGAATCCCGTGGGATTTACAGTAGGATGCCGATTGGCCGGCGCAGATAGCGTGCCGTGCAGAGAGGCTGATTTGGCCTCTGATTGGTCGCTGACCGCCGATTTCCACTTTTCAAGCGTTGCTAACGAGCCCTGGCACACGAGGTGCGATCTGCTTTGTCTTTCTACCACGCTAACTCTCGCTTCAAGAGGTTTTTTTTAGTCCGCAAACGGCAAAGTGTTTTACCTAAAAGGGTTTTTCATTTAATCTCTAGAGAGAGACTATACCCTCCCGATGAAACAGTGTTCAAATGCAGCTGGATTTGAAGCCGCCTGCTATCTGCGTGCTAGTCAGCCAGGCTGAGGGAGGGACCTCTTCCTTTGAAGGCCCGCGGAACCGATGGAGATATTCCCACACGACTCTGAGGACTCTTTAGTCAGCGACACTCGTCTGTGCTGAGGGGCTACTGAGGCGGCAGGGTAATTTAGACTTAGAGGAGGATGGGGCAGTGGCACACTGCCTGGCATGCTGTAGAGCTCATGCAGGCACGCACACACACACACACACACACACACACACACACACACACACACTCTCTCTCTCTCTCTCTCTTTCGCTCTCACTCACACACACACACACGCACACACATACACTCCTCCAGGAGCCTGTCCCCATTTCTCATGCGTGGCTGATTGAAGCACAGGGGGTGGAGCAGACGAGCGGCGTTCCAAGGTGAGGATTAGGAGGGCGGAGCCAGGCGGCGGCGCCATGTCACCTCTCCTCATCACTGATCCGTCTGTCCTCCCCACGTCAGCAACCCTCCCCTAGACCGCACACACGCACGCACACACACACTCACTCACACACACACACACACACACACACACACACACACACACACACACACACACACTCACACACACGTACCATCACCAACCACTGGATTCATGGCCCTCTGCGAAGCTGGTTTTAAGATGAGGGAGGTCGGGCTATTTTCCCAACATGCCCGTGTGATTTGAGCGCATCTGGGTTTTGTGTCGTGGGCGTCGGCGGGGAGGGGGCGAGTCTGCAGAGTGCTAAGACTGGCTATAAAGTCCCGGGCTATAAAGGAGTCCTGGGAAAAGGGTTTATACGCTGGTCAGGTTGCCTTTATGGCTCTCAGTACTTAACCTGCCTGGGGGGGGGGGGTCAGGGCGGGGGGTTTAAGGGGGCCCCGACTCGTTTCCCGTACTTACGTTTGGGACAGCCTGTTCTCTCTCTCTCGCTCTCTCTCACAGCTGCTCACCTGCCCAAAAATAGATTCCCTCGCGAAGTGTGCTTGTTGAAATGGCAGAGCCCCCCCCCACCTTTCCTCTGTGTACTGCGGTCGTGTACCCCAGCAAACGGCCGGGCGTCGTTCTCGTTCCCCCCCCCCCGTGAACGTTCCCCCAGCTAGCCGACCGATTTGCAGGGACCGAGGCGAAAGTGACAGATAAGAGGTGCATTGTTTACATCCTGGCATTCGTAACGAGCTCGTCCGATTTCGAGGACGCGGAGATCGAGCGCGCGTTTTAAGACGCCGCCGCAGCTAACCCTCGGCGGCGGCGCCCCCCAGACACAGCGTTCCCTCCTCCTCTCGTTCCTCGGTGTGTGTGTATCTGACCTCTCCTCTCTCTCCCGTCCGTCTCGTCCCAGCAACATCCCCAGCGTGGGCAGCGCCATGGACCAGGACTACAGCCAGAGCTACACGCCCCAGACGCACACGCCCTTCATGTCCAACAGTGCGCCGCCTAGCAACAGCAACACGGGCATCCTGCCCTCGCCCGCCACGCCGCGCTTCTCCGCCCCCACGCCGCGCACCCCCCGCACCCCCCGCACGCCGCGCGGCCCCGCCAGCGTCCAGGGCTCGCTCAAGTACGAGAACTCGGACCTGTACTCGCCGGCGTCCACGCCGTCCACCTGCCGGCCGCTCAACTCGGTGGAGCCGGCCACCGTGCCGTCGATCCCCGAGGCGCACAGCCTCTACGTCACCCTCATCCTCTCGGAGTCCGTCATGAACCTCTTCAAGGACTGCAACTTCGACAGCTGCTGCGTGTGCGTGTGCAACATGAACATCAAGGGCGCCGACGTGGGCGTGTACCTCAGCGACCCGGTGGGCGAGGCCCAGTACACGTGCACGTGCGGCTTCAGCGCCGTGGTCAACCGACGCTACGCCAACGGCTCGGGCCTCTTCCTGGAGGACGAGCTGGACATCATCGGGCGCGGCACGGACGTGAGCCGCGAGGCGGAGCGGCGCTTCGAGGCGCTGCGCCTGTCGTCCCTGGAGAGGACGGGCGGAGGCGGGCGCGGCGAGCGCGGCGGCGGCGTCCCCGACGAGCTGATCCTCCTCCTGCAGGACCAGTGCACTAACCCGTTCTCGCCCATCGCCGGCGCCGAGCCCGACGGCCCGTCGCTGCGGGGGTCCAGCGCCCCCGTGCCGGCGTGCGTGCGGGTGGAGGAGCGCGACTACCACAGCGACTGCTACATGGCGCTGGAGCACGGCCGGCAGTTCATGGACAACATGTCCGGCGGCAAGGTGGACGAAGCCCTGGTCAAGAGCACCTGCCTGCACCACTGGTCCAAACGCAACGGTGAGCCGACGCCCCCTTCTCTCTCCCTCCGCCGGTCGCCCAAGCGTCGGAGAACGGCGCCGTTTAAGCGTTCGGCCGTACCTCTCCGAGCCTGTGTGGCAGCGACGCGACGCGCTGAGGATAATGCAACAGTAGTCTGTGAGTAGCCTCGGTGCTGTGTTTGATGTCCCTGTCCTGTCCTGTCCCCCCCCCCAGCGGTGGACGTGAGCACGCTGTGCTCCCAGGACGTCCTCCGCGTGCTGCTGTCCCTCCAGCCCGTCCTCCAGGACGCCATCCAGAAGAAGAGGAGTGTGCGCTCCTGGGGCGTCCAGGGACCCCTCACCTGGCAGCAGTTCCACAAGATGGCCGGACGGGGCTCCTACGGTGAGCGGGGCGGGGAGGTAGGGGGGGCGGGTAGGGAGGGGGGGGTGGGGGTAGGGTGCGTATCTCCCGCGCACTGGCGACACACTAATCGGTGCTCGGCGCCAGCCGATCTGAGCCCGGCTTATGGCATTTTTTAGTCAGACTAGTTGGCGTGTGTGTGTGTGTGTGTGTGTGTGAGAGTGTCTGGGCGGGCAGATGCTGTGCAGCCTGTGTGTGCTGGCAGATCAATAGGCAGCTCGGTCCCGGCGCTGTCCTCCAGATGTCTGCTCCGTAGGGAGCCGCCTCTCGGGCTCGTCTCTGCCCGCCCTCGTCACTCAGCTCTGAGTGCTGGCTGCCGAAGGTGCTTACTGACACACTTCTCCCTCCCTCCCTCCCTCCCTCCCTCCCTCCCTCTCTCCTCTCCTCTCCTCTCCTCTCCTCTCCTCTCCTCTCCTCTCCTCTCCTCTCCTCTCCTCTCCTCTCCTCTCCTCTCCTCTCCTCTCCTCTCCTCTCCTCTCCTCTCCTCTCCTCTCCTCTTTTTCCTCGTGTCCCCCCCCCCCCCCCCGCCCCCGCCCCCCCCCACCCCCCGCCCCCGCCCCCCCCCAGGCACAGACGAGTCCCCGGAGCCCCTGCCCATCCCCACCTTCCTGGTGGGCTACGAGTACGACTTCGTGGTGCTGTCGCCCTTCGGCCTGCCCTACTGGGAGAAGCTGCTGCTGGACCCGTTCGGCTCCCAGAGGGACGTGGGCTACCTGGTGGTCTGTCCCGACAACGAGGCCCTCCTCACCGGGGCCAAGAGCTTCTTCAGAGACCTCACCGCCGTCTACGAGGTAGGACCGGACTTCCCCGCCCGGGGCCTTCCCGTAAAATCGGAAAATGAGGGTTTAATAGAGCGCTGTGAGTCATGCCTGCTACCGCCGTCCATGTTGAGCTGGGATGCCAGGTTGGGTTCATTGCAGAACAGTCTGTCGAGGGAGCAAATTGAAATTCCACTTTAGAAAAGGAAGACTCTTGAGGTAAATGCCTATTTAGCCTCAGTTGGTCCCCTGATTGGCTCAATTAGAACAGCGGTGACCCGCTGCTGTACTGATTGGCTTGAAATAATCAGTCGTCTCCTCCAGCTGGTCCCCCGTGATCTCATTGGAGCATGTGTACTTAACTCACTCACTCACTCACTCACTCACTCACTCACTCACTCACTCAGTCTCTCATTCACTCACTCACTCACTCACTCAGTCTCTTACTCACTCATTCACTCACTCACTCACTCACTCACTCACTCACTCACTCACTCAGTCTCTCACTCACTCACTCACTCACTCACAGTCAATCACTCACTCACTCACTCACTCACTCACTCACTCACTCACTCACTCAGTCTCTCACTCAGTCTCTCACTCAGTCTCTCACTCAGTCTCTCACTCACTCACTCACTCACTCACTCACTCACTCACTCACTCACTCACTCACTCACTCACTCACTCACTCACTCACTCACTCACTCACTCACTCACTCACTCACAGTCACTCTCTCAGTCTCTCCCTCTCCCTCTGTCTCTCACCTCCTCCCTGTCCCCTCCTCTAGTCATGTCGTCTGGGTCAGCATCGGCCGATCTCCAAAGGCCACCCGGACGGCATCGTACGAGTGGGCGGAGCCGCCGCCAAGAAGCTGGCGGAGCAGCCGGTCAGCGACTGGTTCCTCAAAGCTGCCAGCGGCAACAGCGACGCCTTCGCCAAGCTGAAGCTATATGCACAAGTGTGCCGCCACGACCTCGGTAGGTCCCATCGAATATCTGTCTCATTAGCAAAATGCCCTGCTGTTGAAATCACTTGGGTCTTTAATTGACCGCTCTGCTAAGTAGTTGTATCATGGACAATTAGTTCCTTGACTTTCTAGGTCACCAGCTACTTTGTGCTCGTAGTAAACAGTGTTGGATTCACTAACGGAAGTGGCGCGCGTCTTCCCCCCCCAGCTCCTTACCTCGCCTCCCAGCCATTGGACGGCTCCCTCCTCACGCA
>NC_140248.1:9359693-9537193 GCF_949987555.1 Borostomias antarcticus
GCCCCGACACCTTTCTAGCGTCAGAAGCAGGAGGATGCTGACTCTGCGGTCCTAACCGTCTCTCCAGGGCCAGAGCACAGACAGGATGGAGTCGCATGAGGAGACGCCCAACATCCTGCAGCAGCCCCTGGCCCTGGGCTACTTTGTGTCCACAGCCAAAGCCGGCCCACTGCCTGACTGGTTCTGGTCTGCCTGCCCTCAAGCCCAGAACCAGTGTCCCCTTTTCCTCAAGGTACCAGCCTCCACCAGTCTCGCCTTGATATTTTGTGTGTTATTATGGCATGTTAAACGTGGCTGTATGTCTTTCGTACTGTCTCATCGGCCGTGTTGGATACTGTATATGTTTCTTGGTAACGGTGTTCGAGGCAGGGCCAGCGTAGCTAGAGCTGGTCTCCGGTCCTACCTGGCCTCAATCATGTTTTTCTCCTCACTCCTCCATTATTGATTCACTCTCTAGCAAAGGAGAGCTTTCAATAATTCACATCCAGTGGCGCGCGCGTGTGTGTGTGTGTGTGTGTGTGTGTGCGTGCGTGCGTGCGTGTCTGTGTGTGTCTGTGTGTGAGCAGGGCCAAAACAAACTAAAGCTAGTGGCATAAAGGACTGCACCTGCATTGTTAAACCTACAATATGTCTGAATTATGAAATGTTTAAATATTTCTATATCACAATACATCGAGAGGGATCAGTCAAGAGGACCTCTGAGAAACCCGTGTCTTTCTAGCCCGCTGTTTGGCACTGCTACAGCAATTCCTAAAATCCAACGTCTGGTCAAGACCACTGCAAAACGCAGCATGCCCGCACGCTCACATTCAATCCACAACACAGAGCGTCCCTCTATTTATTTGGGAGTGTGGGCGTACCCAACGTCCTGGGTAGGGCTGGGTATCGATTCGGATTTCAAGAATCAATTCGATTCCGATTCACAAGGTTCAGAATCAATTATCACGATTCGATTCAATATGCTGTAACCTTAATTACTGTACATGACTGCCAAGTTATGCAACACATCAATACTAGGGCTGGGTATCGATACTGATTTCCAAAAATGAATGAATGAATGAATCATTGAATGAATTAATGAACTATTCATTCCTTCATTTATTCATTCCTTCATTAAGTAAAAGATCGATTTTGGGATTCATGAATCGATTAATCGATTTTTTAAACCCAGCCCTAGTCCTGAGTGGGTGTGTTGACTGATAGCAGTTGCAGCCTCGCCGTGGGAACCGCTCGTCGCTGATCCCCCCGTGTTCCTCTCTCCCTCTCTGCTCAGGCTTCTTTGCACCTCCACGTGTCTTCAGTGCAATCAGACGAACTGCTGCACAGCAAACACTCCCACCCCCTCGACTCCAATCAGACCTCAGATGTACTCAGGTAAACACTCCCACCCCCTCGACTCCAATCAGACCTCAGATGTACTCAGGTAAACGCGCCCGCGCCTCCTCCGCGTTTCGAAAGGGAGCGAAGCGGCGCACTCGATGTCGAGGCCCGCGCTCCGAGAGCCGCCCGCCTGTGTCTGTGAATAACTTACGGCCGTCGTCTCTCCGCAGATTTGTGCTGGAGCAGTACAACGCCCTCTCCTGGCTGACGTGTGACCCGGCCACCCAGGACAGGCGCTCCTGTCTGCCCATCCACTTCGTGGTGCTCAACCAGATGTACAACTTCATCATGAACATGTTATAACAGACAGTCTGAGGGGGGGGACCAGAGAAGGGGACGCTTGAAAGGGACTCCGACCCAACAGAGGAGGACTACTACGGGGACGGACTACAGCCTCTGACGTGGGTGGATCTGAGACGGCCGTGGATCAACGGGCTGCTGCAATAGGACCAGCCCAGCCAGCTCCTGCCACTGTGACACACACAAGTAGACGGAGGGAAAGGATTGGATCCAGTACTGGAAATGCTAATAACAGGAGCCAATGAGAGAGAGAGAGAGAAAATAGAGAGACAGATCCCGGTTGCCATTCAATTAGCTATGGTGACAAGTCATTGGCCAGTAGTGGGAAACATGTCTGTAAAGTATTGGAAGAGAAGGGACATGTGATCGGGGAAAAACCCTCCAAGAATGGATACTTGGTTTTTAAGACCTGAAATTCCCTTTTATTCCTTTGGATGAAAATGTATCCAAATGAAATGCCTGCATCTATCTATTTATTGTAAGTTTTTAAATGTATAATTTGTCTTATTTCTTAACCTCTTTTATATATGAAAAAATCAAGAAGGTTTGTATTGCCTTCCTGCTTTAAAGCAATTGGTCTAAGATATGTAATCGTCTTACTTAAAAAAACGACAAAAAATCCCAGAAAAATGAATAAAGTCGCAGTAGGTTGCTTTTAGAGTATTATTTTTTGTAATGGGGACAGAATATTTGTATTGTTACGATGTACAGAAGAAGTAGATGGAGAATTATGTCCATGCCTTTGCGCGTGGAGGACTTACAGCTAAGCTGTAGCTGCAGAGGACTTGTACAGCAATGAAGTTCACTGTGTTCAAATAAAGAGGTACATTGTCGTATATAGTATTTTATACCACACATTTAGACACAAAAACCAAACGGCAATATATATAAATAATTATATATGAATGCCGTGCCAGCGATGGGTGGTGCGGCTTCTGTTTTAGGAATAAAGTACGTCAACTCAATTGATATTACTGTGCTTGTGTTTATTGCTTGGGGGGGGGGGGGGGAGTGGATTGTGATGTGCAATTGGACAAGGACACCGATAGTGAAATGCAAGGACTATTGGCATCTCTTGGATGTAGCTGACCTCAGGTTTGACCCTCAAGATGGAGAAAGAAAAGACGAGTAGAGCAAGAACAGTTAATATATTGATGAAGGGAGACATGCAGTGTCCTTTGTAGCACATCCCTATATACCTCTCCTTAAACTTACTCTAATTGGCTCATAGGTTTGGCATGACACCGTTTCTGGCGTGGTTACAGATGCATTTAGACCAAACCCATTTTACTTTTGTGTGAAAGTAAATGTGTGGTGTAAATGAATTTTAACCAGATATGGATGGATGCCCATTTGATCTGCAGTGTTTGTGCACAGAGGAAGATCAATGGCTTGGATCTTCCCCTGTTCAGAATGAAACTGTACTTAAACTATAGAAAATCCATGTAATTTATCTTCTCTTGCATACTGCCGACTCCTCTTGACTTGGACTATTTCTACATGCAATTGAACTATTTGAGCATCAAAATGTATGTGGTCCTATTTTGGGTGTAGATACATACATTCAGATATTCAATAAAACTCAGAAAATTGAGATTCAATTGTATGTCTAGTGACATTTTATTACAAACTATTGTAATTCATGGTAATTCATTCTGCAGGGTCTGTCCTGTATCTGGGCTGGGGTTCAGTATGCCTATTCCCTTATTCCATAGGTCAAATCGAGTGTGAATGGCATTTAGAAATGTGCTAAACAGCCATTAATACAAGAGAAATGTTAAGCATACCAACTCACCTATCATGTCTCCTAGCATCCAATTGATGATATTCTGGTCATGGCTTCCTCAATTTATTATGCATTTTTGTGAATGGAAATAGAAAGAGTGCGTGGATGAAGATCTTTAGTTTCTAGTCCATCAAGGTCCCAAGGATCTGACCTGGAAGGGCATTGAATCAAAACGTCTAAAATATTGTTGACTTCAGGGCGGACAACACTGTAGACTTGACAAATGTGATTATGTCTTGTTAAATCACTGGGCACGATAGATTTACACATAAGCCAGCCAGTCACTGTCACTGCTGAGGCCGAGTCTTTTGTTGATCTGTCAGATCAGTGGAGCAGGATCCCTCTGACTCTCAACAGTGATGAGCCCCTATCCAGCTTTAGTGTGCTCTCACCCCGGCTAGCGTTGGTGGCTAAAAGAGCTGCATACACATTCCCTGATTTTCCTAACTTTGTGTAATCACCAGTTGTTATTACTTTGTTGTGATTACATTGCAGACATTCATTCGGACACACTGTGTTTTTAATTTGCAGGTACAGATCTTAGATTAGAATGGGGCTCAGAGCCCAGGAGCTAGCTGATTAGCTTCAGAGGAAAGTGACCCTCCGCGGATACACAAGTCCGAGGTCTGAAGGCCTGATACCCAACAAGTCCTGGTTAAACACGTCAAAGCGGTATCGTTACTAAGGTAAGCTTATCGGATCCTCTTAAGATAATACTTATGTATCTAACTAACTAGCGAGTAACCTCTAGCTAGCTAGCTGTTAGTTATACAGTTGAGCAAGTCGGCTAATTCAGCTAAAGTTAGCTAGCTAGCTATCTTAGCTAGCCTCAGTATTGCAAGTTAAAGTGAGCTAGCTCTAGCTAGCTAGCTGTCACAACACCCCCCTCTGTAAATAGCTAGATTATGTTGTGTAGTACCGGGGCGAATTGGGAAAGGGCTATTGTATTAGTTTGCCTAAGAGCCAATGTGACTGGATATTTTGAACAGCTATGTTGGATCTGGCTGGCTGGCTAACTCTAAGCTAGTTAGCTAGCACTAACACCGGCTCCAGCTTGTGGTAGCAGTAACGCTACCGTAGCTATTCCAGGTTAAAGAATATCAGCCCTTATGAGTTGGGAGAAAGTCGTTTGTTCCACTAAATGTTGTCTGATCTATGGTGGAAACCTGGTGCGGAGGACTCGAGTAACGTTATGAAACCATAAAGATCCAGATCCAGATCCAAACCAAAGAACCAGCTGATTTAGTAAACTAGGTGGATTGCCAATCTTCTGTTCAATCAGATTGTGCAGATCAGATGCGGTTTTGAAGAGTTGCTGAAGCTTTTAGCGGCTCATGGGTCAACTCATGTCAACTTCAGCGCCTGCCTCTCTCTCCTCAGTCTCTCTCAGGTTCAGACTCCCCAGGCATGTCAGACAGTGCAGGTCTGCAGTTTGTCAGCCCCTATGCCTTCGAGGCCATGCAGAAGGTGGATGTGGTGCGCTTGGCAGCCCTGAGTGACCCAGAGCTCCGGCTCCTGCTGCCCTGCCTGGTGAGGATGGCTCTGTGTGCCCCAGCTGACCAGAGCCAAGCCTGGGCACAGGATAAGAAGCTCATCCTGCGCCTGCTCTCTGGGGTGGAGGCGGTCAACTCCATCGTAGCGCTCCTGTCAGTCGATTTCCACGCTCTGGAGCAGGACGCCCGCAAGGAGCAGCAGCTCAGGTAAACGCGTGAACGATGCAGGGATAAACCGCGAGACTAAACCATTGAGCCCACAGAGCCGTTGGTATTTGTTGTGTGTTTGCTAGAGGTTGATACAGTAGTTGTGAGTTCCGTTGTTCTCGCCGACAGACACAAGGCAGGTGGTTCTAATGGAGAGAGCATCCTGGTGTCCCAGCTCCAGCATGGCCTCACCCTGGAGTTTGAACACAGCGACCCCCTCAGGAGACTCAGGCTGGCACTCAGCGAACTGCTGGCCATAATGAATAAGGTAACACCTATTGTACAGTGATACAAAACCTTTGCCGTTTTGTGTCTCTCAAACCCTTTATTTACTATGCTCTCTTGTGTCTAGGTGGCTGACTCCAACGGGGAGTTTTTCATGAAGTCCTCTGAACTCTTTGAAAGTCCTGTTTACTTGGAGGAGGTGGCAGATGTGCTGTGTATCCTACAAGCAGGTACACAAAACTCATTTGAAAGGCATCTAATTATCTGCTGAGATGGGTAACATTTGACATGGAAAATCTGTCCTCCCTAATAATCTTTAGGAGATTTTGGATTTTTTCCCACTGTTTAGGTTGTGATGTTATGTATAATATATAGATGACTCTCTCATCCACAGAGCTGCCCTCCTTGCTGCCGATCATAGACGTGGCAGAGGCCCTGCTGCATGTGCGCAACGGTGACTGGTTCCTCTGCCTCCTGGTAGCCAATGTCCCCGACAGCTTCAATGAAGGTACGGTCCAGCTACAGTAAGGTACAGTAGTAAGGTACGGTCCAGATACAGTAAGGTACAGTAGTAAGGTACGGTCCAGATACAGTAAGGTACAGTAGTAAGGTACGGTCCAGCTACAGTAAGGTACAGTAGTAAGGTATGATATCCAGCATGATATTTGCTCTTTGGCCCGCTACTGACTCTGTGACTAAGCATGAAAGTGTCATTTAAACAAGGCGGCGCCTTTTACGCACGTCGCAATGCACGTCACAATCGCGCACTGTGTGAAAACTTCACCCGAGGGACATTTCGATGATATCGGTTTGAGGTCACAGAGTCGTTCTCTCCTGATTTAAATCCGTGCAGCGGCGTAAGTTCAGTGGTCACAAAAAGGCAAGTTTTCTCAAAGCTCCTACTGCACAGTGCATATAGAGTACATTTCAGCCTTCTAAAAGCGGTGAAAAACGATGTCAGTTTAAGCAACAACTGATTAATTGACCGTATTAAGCGTCTGTTTATCCTCCATAACACTTAGCATAATGGAAGAATCTCGGTCTATGGGAATCTCATTGTAATTCTAGGCAGAGAGTTATTGACTATCCATTTCATGTTTTTTCCTCCCAATTAAATATTTGCCCTCTTATTCTAGCCATGTACTGTATATGCCCCTGGGGTAAATGTATTCTTCGTTCATAGATAATGAATATGATTGTCTTGCTCTGCTTCTGACCCAGGGAGAGTGTTCTCTGCTCGGAGAAACACATTATAAGGAAATGGGATCTTGGCCGCTGCTAGTGCCTCCTTATCACTGCGGGGTCAGGGCTGAGTCAATAGCTTATTTGTGCGAGGTTTGAGGAGGATGCAGAGAGCTGCGTTGCCCAGCTGTGAGTGAACATTAGTGAATCCTCATGGCTTGTTATGGGAATGGCCTCTTTTATTGAAGTGGAGGGCTGTGAATCAATTTTGTGGTGAATATAGGGAAATGGGCCTGTGCAGATGCATCAGCCTCGATCACGTCTACCACGAAGTGGTAACTAACTCATGCCTCTTTTATGGCATATGCAATTCTCCATAAGTAGGGCAGATGGAAGCTAATATTGTTTCAGTGCATAATCTCAGCCAAACATAAACATTTTACCTTTTAAACTGTCAGCTGCAGTGACAGGCAAAGTAAGATATGGTTTGTGATCTGCCGGCTTTTGAGAGCTATTAAATCTTATTTACAGGCCAATAGAGGAATCGTTCTGCGGTCCAGGGTACTTTGGAGATGCAACAAGCAAAACAATGCAGCCCACAAGCAATACAGTCATGCTTTAATGCAGAATATTTAACGCAATTTTGAAATGACCTGTACATTTATTTGAAATAACCTGTACATTTACTAAGCTGTACATTTGTTAGACATTTGATAGGGTTTAATTTGTCTTTAAGACCGTTTTTGATTCTTTAACCACATGGTGTGTGTGTGTGTGTGTGTGTGTGTGTGTGTCCAGTGTGCAGGGGTCTGATCAAGAACGGCGAGCGTCAGGATGAGGAGAGCATGGGCGGACGTCGCAGGACTGAGGCGCTCAGACAGCTGTGTCAGATGAACCCCTCTCAGGCCCTCAACATCAGGGCCATGGTGGTGAGTCATGCTCACACACTCACACTCTCACACACACACACACACACACACACACACACACCCACACACACACACACACACACACACACACACACACACACACACACACACACACACACACACACACACACAAGACAGAACCTTCAGCGTACAACCTGTGCCAATGCCACCTATTTTGTTTCTAACTCAGCCATGTGGTCCTGTGTGTGTGTGTGTCCCCCAGGTGGAGGAGTGTCACCTGCCAGGCCTGGGCGTGGCCCTGACCCTGGACTACAAACCGGACACGGCAGACGACGCCGTCAGTCCCCTGGTGTCCTACGTCAGCGGCCTGCTGCTGGGAACCAACGGGAAGGTCCGCACCTGGTTCAGCATGTTCATCCGCAACGGGCAACAGGTGAGGTCGCCAGCGTTCCCTCCCCGCCTGGAATAAGCAGACAGACAACATTCACCCCATACCCACCCACCTCTCTCTCTCTCTATCTCTCCCTCCCTCCCTCTCTCTCCCTCTCTCTCTCACTCTCTCTCTCACCCTCTCACTCTCTCCCTCTCCCTCTCCCTCTCTCTCTCTCCCTCTCCTCTCTCTCTCTCTCTCTCTCTCCCTCCTTCTCTCTCTCCCTCCCTCCTCCTTCTCCCTCTCTCTCTCTCCCTCCCTTCTCTCTCTCCCTCCCTCCTCCTTCTCTCTCTCTCTCTCTCCCTCTCTCTCTCCCTCCCTCCCTTTCTCTCTCCCTCCCTTCTCTCTCTCCCTCTCTCTCTCTCACTCTCTCCCTCGCCCTCTCTCCCTCCTCCTTCTCCCTCTCTCTCTCTCTCTCTCTCTCCCTCCCTCCCTCCCTCCCTCCCTCCCTCCCTCCCTCCCTCCCTCCCTCCCTCCTTCTCTCTCTCTCTCTCTCTCTCTCCCTCCCTCCCTCCTTCTCTCTCTCTCTCAGCGTAAGCGTGAGAGCAGCTCTGTGCTGTGGCAGATGCGTCGTCAGCTGCTGTTGGAGCTGGTGGCCATCCTCCCGCGCTCGCGCAGCACGCACGTGCCCAACGACAGCGAGGGCGACGCGGAGAGCAGCTCCGGCTACTCGGGCCTCCGGGAGGAGCACGTGGTGAAGGCCAGCGCCTTGCTCCGCCTGTACTGCGCCCTCATGGGTATCGCCGGCCTCAGGTACGGCGGTTTTCGCGCGTGTGTGTGTGCGTGTGTGCGTGTGTGCGTGTGTGTGTCTGTGTCCTACCGGCCGGCGTGCGCGTACTACCGGATCTCCTCCGTGCCCCCCGCAGGCCCACCGACGAGGAGGCGGAGCAGCTCCTCCAGCTGATGACCAGCCGGCCGCCGGCCACTCCCGCCGGGGTGCGCTTCGTCTCGCTGTCCTTCTGCAAGCTGCTGGCCTTCCCCACGCTGGTCAGGTACGCACTGACCCCCCCCTCCCTCCTCTCTCTAGTCTCACATATCTGGACTTCCACCGCTAATATTTGAGATCGGAGCGCATTCGTGTTTTAATTTGGATAGTGAAGTGTGAATAATGTGTTGTGTGCGTATTACCTCTCCTCTGTGTGTGTGTGTTTGTGCGCATGCATGTTTGTGTGTGTGTGTGTGTGTGTCCAGCACCCCGGAGCAGGAGCAGCTGATGGTGATGTGGCTCAGCTGGATGATCAAGGAGGAGGAGTACTTTGAAAGGTGACCTCAACTCATCTGTGTTTATGTGTTCTTACACCATGGTTTTCCTTTCAGATGCACACAGTTGCACACCTGATGAGAATACTCAGGTCTGCACACAAGTCAAACTTAAAAGCCACATCTTACACTGAAAGATGAGCAGCTGCAACTTTGGTGGGCTCTGTCATATGAGCTCAGTGTTTGGTTGCCGCCAGACAAAGCAGGAGTGTGTGTTCCAGTGACCGGGGGCAGAACCGTTCAAAACAGAGCAGAGTGACGTTAGGTGTGTGAGTGTGAGTGTGTGAGTGACGGGGAGCTCTAACTGGCTTTTTGGAATTTGATAAGACCTTCTTCAACCATGAATTATTATCTTTGCAGGCAGCAGCTTGCCTCTGCCTGTGTGTGTGTGTTTGCGTGTCTCTGTGTGTGTGTGTGTGTGCGTGTCTCTGTGTGTGTGTGTGTGTGTGTGTGTGTGAGCGAGCGAGTGTGTTTATAAATCGGTGGCTGCGGGCCTCTCAGCAGGGAGGTAAATGATGGCTGGCGGGGGCGGAGCCGCGCCCCACGGGGGGAGCGAGGGGGGCTGCGAGGGGGAACGGCATAATCAGTTTATTAAAGTGCCGTCTTCTAAGATGTATTGTAAACCGCTGTTTTAAATCTTTTCCTCTTGTCTTCCGTCCACACCCCTCACCCCCCCCCCCCCCCCCCCCTCACACAGCGCCGCGGGCGTGGCCGCTTCCTTCGGAGAGATGCTGTTACTGGTCGCCATGTATTTCCATAGCAACCAGCTCAGCGCCATCATTGAGCTGGTGTGCTCCACTTTAGGGATGAAGGTATGGTGGAGGAGAGGGGGGGGGGGGGGGGTAGATCAATACTCCTGTCCTGGTGTGTTTTCTCTGCCACCGCAGCTGTCCAGGACACTCACACACACACACACACACACGCACACACACACACACACACACACACTGTAAAGTTATGTATTTGGTCCCTGTGTAATTTCTCATCTTGTGCGGCGTGGTGCGATTTAATTCTGGACCTTTGTGTTTGTGCCCCTGGGCTGTGGCTGTAATGCCGTTGCCTTGTAGAATTTGTCATTATCAAATATGAAATCGAGGGGAACCGTTAAATGCCAGGTGTGTCGGCCTCCGGGTGATTTCGGCTCTACAGAGAATCAGTCACCGCTTCTCTCTCGCTCGATCTCCCGGCTAATGTCACGGTTCTCCGCGGTTGTTCCACCAGATTGCCATAAAGCCCAGCTCTCTGAGCAAGATGAAGACCATCTTCACCCAGGAGATCTTCACTGAGCAGGTACGCTCCTCCTCCTCCTCCTCCTCCTCCCCCTCCCCCCCGCCCGCCGGCCTTCAGATGCACGCCGTTAGCCGCGTGCACGTACGCCGGGGTCAGACCGTTGACGCCGTGTCCCCCCCCTCCCCCCTCTGCCCCAGGTGGTCACCGGCCACGCGGTGCGTGTGGCCGTCACCATCAACCTGAGCGCCAACATCACCGGCTTCCTGCCCATCCACTGCATCTACCAGCTGCTCCGCAGCAGGGCCTTCACCAAGCACAAGGTCTCCATCAAGGTGAGCTCTCTGGTCTAAGGTCAGCCTCGTCCACACACACACACACACACACACACACACACACACACACTGGACCTCTCGTGACCATGGCTCCATCTACTGGACGCTGAGAGGGAATGACACGCTGTGATGAGGAGAAACGAATGTCGTCGCCGGTGTCCTTTCTGAGCTGACGTAACCCAATAAAGATCTTGTCTACGGTCTCGGAGGCCAAATAAAAATGTGGATCTGTCTGTCTGTGTGCTGGGGGCTGCTTAGCCGAGGTACCCCGTCCACAGCCGGACGGCAGCCTCCCCCCAGATAGCGGCTATAACCCGTGTGTGTGTGTGTGCGCGTGTGTGTGTGTGTGTGTGTGTGTGTGTGTGTGTGTGTGTGTGTGTGCGCGCGCGATAGGACTGGATCTACCGGCAGCTGTGCGAGACGTCCACGCCCCTGCACACCCAGCTGCTGCCCCTCATCGACGTCTACATCAACTCCATACTCACCCCCGCCTCCAAGGCCAGCCCCGAGGCCACCAACCAGCCAATCACCGAGCAGGAGATCCTCAACGTCTTCCTGGGCTTGGCCGCGGTGAGTCAGCCCTCCCGGGGGCTCGGGAAGGGAGGGAGAGAGCTAGCGGCAACATCCCTAATCCTTCTCCAGACCGATCAGTCGATCTGGAGTGGACGCGCGCGTTCTCAAATGGTATTGGAGGGGGAATTTATTCGGGAAGTGAAGCTGGCGTTCGGAGCTTACCAGCGCAGTCGATATCCTGATGACAGTGATGAACTACGCGTTTTGACTTTAAAGCCGCACAGTATGTAAGACGTCTGTCGCTCAGTATTAAACGTTACATACCCTTACTGGCAGATATCGATTCCTCAAACTGGCTTGTTAAAAGGCTTTAAAATGCAGTAGCTTAGAGTGCTGAACGCTGCACATTTGCCAGTGACCAGTGCAAAACCATATTGGGTAAAAAGGCAGGATGTCAAATGATGAAGAGTTGGTCTGTTTCAATTAATCTCTCCATTCCTTATGTTTGGAGGCCATTCAGAGCAAATTGCCTTTAATATCGTTATGGCTCCCCCGGTCTATTACGGCGTCTGCAGCTGCTGACACGCTGTGTTTAATTATGTCATACATCACCGGCAGGGCCGTATGGACGTTGCCCCCCCGTCCGCCTCGTCCTGTGACCGGCCCCGCTCGCAGAACGGGCGCCATTTGTTGCTAGTTGGCTCGCTGTGACATATGGGCCCCCTACAGTTTACCCTGAGCTGACCTGTGTCTGACCTCTGCTTGTCAACCCCCCCCTCTCTCTCCCTCCCTCTCTCTCCGGGCAGAGCGAGGGCGGCCGAGGGCGCCAGCGTTACAGCATCACCACGCAGCTGCTCATCCTCTACTACATCCTGTCCTACGAGGAGGCTCTCCTGGTCAGCACCAAGGCCCTGGGTACGGACGCCCACCGCCGCCGCTTCAGCTCCGCCCCCTTTTCCTCGTCTTCTCTCCTTTCGTTGCCCTTCGCCCGGGCTATCAATACGCCCCGTTGTCCTCTCTGGCGCCGAAGGCCGCGCTCCGGGGATTTATTGAAGGCCGCGCCGCTAAGACAGTATGACAGAGAGCCAGGGGGAAGGCGGGCTTTGTCCTCCCGTTTGTGAAGCCGTAGGAGTTTCTCTCTCTCTCTCTCTCTCTTGCTGTGGAGTGATTTATCCCCCTTCCCTCTCTCTCTCTCTCTCTCTCTCTCTCTCTCTCTCTACCCCCCCCCCCCCCCCCTTTCGTTGACTGCTGGCTCTTTTCTCAGCCAGACATTCATTCTCCGTGGAGCGCAGCGGAGTCCCAATGCGCTAGCTTAGCCCCCTGGCTAATGGAGCCCAGCTGTGGGCTGGAGCGCGGCAGCAGCAGTCAGTGTTGTTCCCTGGGAGGGCCCTCTCTCGCTCTGTCCTTCACCGGCCCTCATCTGCGCCGGCGTTTATGCCCGGCCTCCGCTGTGCCCCGGCTTTAATTGTTGTGTTTATCTAAAGTGCTCCTGTTCCCTTCGAGGAGGAGCGATGACGCCCGCCGGCTGTGTTAATGAACCCGTGTCAGTGAGAAATCACCTCCGCTCAGGAAGCCCTGGCACTGCTGCCCCCTCTCTCTCTCTCTCTCTCTCTCTCTCTCTCTCTCTCTCTCTCTTTCTCTCTCTCTCTCTCTCTCTCTCTCTTTCTCTCTCTCTTTCTGTCCTATCCTCTCTTCCTATCCTCTCTTATGCCCTCGCTCACTGTCCTCTCACCCCATTCTCTCTCTTTCTCTCTCTCTCCTTCTCTCTCTATCCCTCTCATTTTTTATTGGCATGGGAAACGTGTTTACATTGCCAAAGCAAACATCACAAAGTCACAAAAATGTTAAAATATAAATGTAAATACAAATAGGCGAATTGAGTAAATAAGTGTAATGTTTACTATTTAAATATTTAAATGGTAACTTTTCATTTTGTAATGTGTGTATATGCAGTATGTACAGGGATCAGTGCAGTGTGCAGGGATTGATAGTCTCTCTATCTCTCTCTGTCTCTCTCTCTCTCTCTCCCTCTCTCTCTCTCTCCTCTCTCCATCCCCAGCCATGATGCAGAGGAAGCCCAAGTCCTACTCAGCCACTCTGATGGACCAGATCCCCATCAAGTACCTGATCACGCAGGCCCAGGGACTGCAGCAGGAGCTCGTGGGTACGAGGCCACGCCGAACTCTTGCTTTGCTCTACTCACAAGCTTAGACCACGCTGACGCCATGTACGCCAGAAAGAACTGTAGCTGTGACTAAAACTGTGTCAAAGGGACGTGTAGGCTAGTCTAAAACGCACCACCTTGAAGCCTGGCGGGGGAAGGGACAGGAGAAGTCCGTCCTGTGGTCCAGCCTCTGACCCCCTCTCCCCCCACCCTCTCCTCAGGCCTCTGACCCCCTCTCCCCCCACCCTCTCCTCAGGCCTCTGACCCCCTCTCCCCCCACCCTCTCCTCAGGCCTCCACTCTGCCCTGCTGCGCCTGCTGGCCACCAACTACCCCCACCTGTGCATGGTGGAGGACTGGGTGTGCGAGGAGGAGGTGACCGGCACCCTGCCCCTGCTCCGGAGGATGCTGCTCACCAGCAACACCTGCAGATACTCCCAGACCCAGCTCCGCGAGGGTGAGGGGGGAGGGGGGGAGGGGGGGGGGTATACTCCCAGACCAAGCTCCGCGAGGGTGAGGGGGGAGGGGGGGTATACTCCCAGCTCCGCGAGGGTGAGGGGGGGGGGGGGGTATACTCCCAGACCCAGCTCCGCGAGGGTGAGGGTGAGGGGGGAGGGGGGGTATACTCCCAGACCCAGCTCCGCGAGGGTGAGGGGGGCGGGGGGGGGGGGGGTATACTCCCAGACCCAGCTCCGCGAGGGTGAGGGGGTGTGGGGGAGGGGGGGTATACTCCCAGACCCAGCTCCGCGAGGGGGAGGGGGGAGGGGGGGTATACTCCCAATAACCTCTCATTTTGTCCATCGATCCAAATGATTTAAATAAATGCACTCTCCAATGTCTGAATAAAATCATGAGTTTTGCTAGAGTCTGATTAGTGTATGGAGACTGCACTTTGTCTAAATTATAATATAATTTATTATTTATAATATAAAATTATAATATAATGCTGCTGCTGTGTCTTTGGAGATTGAGTTTTTACCATTGTAATGCATTAAAGAATAATATAGATGGAAGAGATTAGAATAGCAGAACATAATCAAATGGAATAGAATAATATATCCTAACAAAATGAAATAAAGATAGGCCTACTTTTTACTATGCTGTGCCACCATGCATTTTAGAGAGATTGGGCTGGACTTTTGTCAGCAGTACCCTGCTCAAAATAGGCTCCGCAGTATGGAAGCAAATCAGTCATCAGTCTTAACATAAATCATATAATTAGGAATCGTGTAGTCTATCTTATTACTGTTGTATAGCATAGCCTATTTTTTTGTCTGACAAGCTTTATTGCTCGACTAATAGATGTAGAATCTTGGTCGGACAAAAGTAGCCTATTGCGACTAAGCAATCACATTGAATCCTAAAATCACATTCTTTAAGGAATGTCTTTAAAATGATGTTGCTATAATGTAAATGTACACTAGCCGAACATCCTTCATCGTTATCACAATGAGAACGCCTTCGTCTGTTTAGACGAGGGCGGAAGCCAGGAAAATGAGAACTAAAACACCCCTCGCTGCGTTCTCCAAACTTGACGGGTTTTCACAACGCTAGCGCCGTGTTCGTGTGACTGAGAGGTGCAAACAGGAGCAGAAAGTCCCGTAAACGGGGAAACCATGCTGTGTAACCCAGGCCTGAGTGGCAAGACATCGGTCTCGAAAAGCCGAAATCATAGGTTCAATCCCCATTCGTGCCACTGGTATTAGAATATAATATTATGAAACTGTGGCGAAATTTGTCCTACTGTTCACCTTATTATTTATGAAAATGTCATAACTGCAAGTACACCATCAACTGAGCTTTGTATTCCTAATTAAACCCAGCGGTTTGTTCGTCCTATCATTAAACAAACTCATTTCTGCATTGTAGTGAGCTCTATAATCCGGGAGAGGGATTGTTGATTGTTTAACACAAGGTTGGTATCAGTTTCAAAGCGTTCTTCGAGCTCCTCCTCCTGCTATGGGAGTCGCAGTTTGTCATTTCTCCAGAAATGGGTCAGGGTTGCACACATTCTCCCGTCAAGTTTGTTTGTTATAGATCACAACTTTGTCAGGAGAAGTGGCGTACGCATCTTCCGGAGCCCGTTCTGTGTGCACACAACCTTTTATAAATGAGCCCCCAGAGCTTTAGAGTGAAGTCTACCCCCCCCCCCCCCCCAGATCAGTGTGCTATCACAGGCCCCAGTGTCTGGAGGATTAGACTCTGATAGGCTGATGGAGCCCCCTGATAGAACAGGCCAATACACAAAGACACACACACTATCTCTCTCTTTCTCTCTCTCCCTCTCTCTCGCTCTTTCTCTCTCTCTGTGAACCCCCTTCGGGGCTCCAAGGCGCGGATAATATAATCTGTAAAATGTAAAATTACATCCGATTACAGATATGATTTAATCCAACGGTCTCCCTCTGCAGACGACTCCTTTGTAAAACAGGAGGAGAATGTTGACCCGGGGGTCTCTGTTGACCCGGGGGTCTCTGTTGACCCGGGGGTCTCTGTTGACTCTGTTGACCCGGGGGTAGGGTGCATCAAATTGCAATGTTAAAATTAAATCTCAACATATCATTCTGCCTGGGGTGGCATTTTGTTATGACACACATACAAATGATTTGTGCAAAGTTTTGGGAAAATTACTTGAGATTTAGAGGTCCAACGCAGCATGTGAAAAATACCAAAATGGGCGTTTTTGGGTGTTTTCCTGAATAACATCGATGCAATCTCAAAAACGACAAGAAATAGATTTTTAGAACATTTATTTTGAATAGAACAACATAAAATCTAATACTCAAGTAAAGTACAACTCCTCAGTGTCTGTACTTAAGTACAGTATTCAAGTAAATCAAGTTACTGTCCTCGAACATGTCTCAATATAGTGTCCTACTCCTGGTCCAGCTTGCGCTTGCTGCGGCGAAGATTTGGATTTTGTGTGCGGTCATGCTCAACTGCCTGCAGCACATTTTGCAGGTGCTCCTCGCTCCTGGCTGCTGCCACGAAGTCTGACGTCAGTTTGACGCCACGCTTGGCACAGTCATTCACCACATTGATGGCACGTACATTCACTGCACCCGTTTGAAATGCTGCACTGGAAGTCCAATCCTCTACATCCAGTGAAAGAAAAGTTGGATCAATGTGCAGCAGGTGCATGCCGAACCAGCAGTCTGGGTTGGCGAGGTCAGCCAAGCTGGTGGTCGGCGAGAGGGTTGGAAACTTCGGCTTGCCAAAGCGGAGCTGTGGGGCTCGCATGGGTAGATCAGCCGGCTTGTGCTCCAAGATGGCATCTGCAAGTGCGCGCCGCTCACCAACTGGCACCTTGGTGCTGAAGAGTGCCAGGGGCAGCATCTCGCATGTCAGGTACCATAGGTGCCTCTCCAGAGCCTTAATTGCTGATGCAGCGATGCCCTCGTCAACAGCCTTGTATTCACACAGGTGGCAGTAGAGTGTGAGGTCATTCCATCCAGCATCTACGGCCGTGTCACAGGCCATCCACCATGTTGCGTAGATGTGCGTAATGAACTTGGCAAACGCCCGAATCTTCAACACCTGCTGTTGTGTTGTGATGGTCCCCTGAGGAAGCAACGCAATGTGCTGCTCCATCAAGGCCAGCTTGAGGGTGTAGAGCAGCTTGGCCATCCACCGTGCCTTGTGCAGTGCTCCCGGTCGTTGCAAGGTTACTGGAGTTTGATCTGCAATGTCTGCACTCAGATACACTAGACATAGCTGCACAAACTCACGATAGTCACCCCTCTTGTAGTTGAGCAGTCCTGCAGCGCAAACATTGAGTTCAGCACGCAACTTGCCAAGAAATGGTGGTTCAGCATCCCCAGGAATGTAGCAGGACAATGTGCCGCCCTTGAGTGGCAACAGGTTCCAGTTGTCCCGCAGACGTGTAAACAATGTCACCTCTGGCGATCGTGACACCTCCACCTTGAGGTGAGTGAAAATGTGGCTGAGGAGCACCTCTCCGATGTGGTGCCGGCAACCGGACCAGAGTAGTGGTCGACCCAGTGAGTTCTGGATGGCAATGCAGGCTGCTGTGAGATGGCCGGTGTTTGAGGCCGTGGTGTCAAATGCCATGTTGACAACCTGATCGGTACAGCACCAGTCCTGCAGCAGCTTGCATGTCAGCCGGGCGATGATCGTTCCACATGCCTCGTTAGTCCCCTTCATGTATGCTGGCACGCCGAGTAGTTTTAGCCGCTCCGCATCTCCGACCACCACCGTCAGACGCTCCTCCAACTGACGCACATTGTTGAGCATTGGTGTCAACTTGCTGTCCCAGTGCAGGGTGCACATGGGAGGGGGTGTCCACTGCTCGTGCTGTTCCTCACTGATGGTCTTCAGCACTTGACGGCGTGATCGGTCTGCTGTCGCGTAGGATGTGGAGACCATTTCTGAATTTCCACCTGACTCCTCGATCAGGCCGCGTGTGAAAGCAGCCTGCTGCGTTGGTGTCATCTTCAATCGTGTAGCCAGTGACACAAGGCTTGGCCGGCTGAGAATGTCAGATGGAATGAATGCTGTGGTGCCTGTCTTCTTGCGTTCACGGATGGGTGTGTTCTCAGCCAGTGGAGCAACTGCTTCATCTGCATTGCCATCCTCATCACTTTCGCTTTCTAATACCACCATGCTGGTAGACATCGCCGTCATCTCCTGCTCCTTGGTGAGGTAGGCCTGCTGCGCTTCTTCACGCTCCTGTCGCCGCTTCACCTTAATAATGATAATAATAATAATAAACTTTATTTGTATAGCACCTTCCATGACATGCAATGCAGCTCAAAGTGCTTTACAGATCAAGCACAAAACATTAAAATAAGAAAATAGAAGCAGAAACATAAAATTACATAAAAATAAAAGCAAACCTTGGATTGCAGCTTGACATCGAATGCTCCAAATGTGGCCACTCTGTCGCCCTTCATGCTGGCTAGAAAAGCAAGGTCCTCTGCATCACGGATCAGCTCCTCTGCGTTTGGAGTCCACAGCGGGAACGTGGCATCCAGCTTGTGCTCCATTGCGTCCACCAGTCGAGCAGTAGCCTCACTGGAGCGCCTTTCCTTTGGTATGCGCCGCAGCTTGTTGTTGGCATCGAGGAGGGCTATCATCTTCTCACATGCTCGCTGATCACTCCCCATTGGGATGTTGGCCTTTCCATAAAATGGACGCACCTGCTCCAAAACAATCTTAGCCGCCTGGAACCGTGACATGGCTCCAGTCAAACCTGGTCGCTTTGCATGCAGTTGTGTGTCGCAGTTATACAGCAAGCACCGCAAGATCTGGTGACCACTTGGCAGCTTGGCGCCAGTGATAATGGCATCTGCATCGGTGATAGTGGCGCCCAGACCATAAACCAGGGTGCGGCTCCTCTGGCAGGGGCCTAAGGCCATCTTGTGAGAGCTGGATCCTGTGGTGTGTGATGGTGGCGTTGAGGGAATTGACTCAGCAACTGAGCTACACAGGCAGAGCTTTTTATAGGCAAAGCCCCCCCCCCCCATTTTTATGCAGGTGCGTGAAAATAGAATAGTTCCCGCAAAACAGAGGGTAAAATGTGCGGGAATATTGGAACAAACAGGTCTCCGGGCTTGAAATGTAACAATATTGCAACAACACACACACTGTTGTTGAATAACACACACACACACAGAGGTGCGGGAATATAGGAGCAGACAGGTCTCCGTGCTTGAAATATAACAATGTTGCAACCTTGTGCGTGAATAACTCACATTCACACACACACACACACACACACACACACACACACACACACACACACACACACACCAGCAGGCCATGTGCGAGCAGGGCAGAGTGAAGGGACACAGTTCCTGTTACCCCCTTATGCCATAAAATCAGACGTACCGTTGCACCTCTAAATCACCTCGTATCGCTTTAATATTTTGTATCTATTGTTTTTGCATGGATGGTAACACTTTTAGCACCCATGCAAATCAATATTCCGGAAATGTGTATTTTGATGCACCCTACCCGGGGGTCTCTGTTGACCCGGGGGGGTCTGTTGACTCTGTTGACCCGGGGGTCTCTGTTGACTCTGTTGACCCGGGGGTCTCTGTTGGCTCTGTTGACCCGGGGGTCTCTGTTGACCCGGGGGTCTCTGTTGGCTCTGTTGACCCGGGGGTCTCTGTTGACCCGGGGGTCTCTGTTGGCTCTGTTGACCCGGGGGTCTCTGTTGACCCGGGGGTCTCTGTTGACCCGGGGGTCTCTGTTGGCTCTGTTGACCCGGGGGTCTCTGTTGACTCTGTTGACCCGGGGGTCTCTGTTGACTCTGTTGACCCGGGGGTCTCTGTTGACTCTGTCGGCTGTGCGAGTGGTTGGAGTGGTATACCACTGACATAAAAGACTACATTTGAAGTGTGGTGGATATGGAGAGGGAGTAAGGCTGCTGGGTGGGTGGAGGGAGAGAGGGAGGGAGGGAGGGATAGAGGGAGGGAGGGATAGAGGGAGGGAGAGAGGGAGGGAGGGAAGGAGGGAGGCTAGCTGAGGCTGTTCTCTGTGTGATATTAGCAGCCTCTTGATGTGGAGCGTGACCTTTCTAAGTGTATGACTCATGACTCCAGAGCAGAAAGGAGAGGAGACGGGAGTCTCTCCCACTCTCTTTATCTCTCTCTCTCTCTCTCTCTCTCTCTCTCTCTCTCTCTCTCTCTCTCTGCTACTGCCAGGGATATCTGCTCTTTCTGTATACAAGTCTGTCCCAATTCAAGGGTTGCATCCTACCTAGGTCGCAGCCTATGCGGTCTACGTAGGTCGCGTCCTTCAGGCCAGGTAGACCGGATGTAAACGTTTTGTGAAATGGGACGGTCTAGCCTACGGAGGATTCCCAACTCGTTATTTTGTTGCCTAGGCAGCCCCAAGCCGCGTGCAGGTAGCGCGACCTGTCCTGAGGTAACGTAGCGCGACCTGTCCTGTTGTTATGGAAACACCACAGAATATTCCTATCTAAATCGTCTATCTAAACTCGTAGATACAGGCGTGATTTGGATAAGGTTTCCACATATTGGGATTATATGGTGGTACTATCAGGCATGAAATTTTATTAAAACGTAATAACATTAACATCAAAGCAGTTTAAAAACGTTTTTAAATCCGAGCAATGGCGGCTGGTACAGGAATTCATCCGGACCGAAAGGCATTCTGGGAGGGAGGCCACGAAGGCAGGCCGCGAAGGATCCATCAGTTGTATCCATCAAATTCGTCAAAAGTAGGCCGCATTTGTGGGCTGCATTCGGAGGACTCTTCGTAGGCTGAATGAATTATCACTTGTCGCCCCGCTGTGACGTAGCAGCCTTCAAATCCGGCCTAGGTAGGATGCAACCCTTGAATTGGGACAGACCCTACATGTCTCCCGGCTGATTTAAAACAGCTGGACAGGTGAAAGCGACTCCCGAGTTGACCTCTCCTGGTGGAGTAGAAGAAGCCACCCTAGACTTGAAGACTCTACAGAGTCCGTGTTTCTGAGTGCCTGGTTTCCCTCCCTCCCCCCTCCAGCGTTCCAGAAGCTTCCGTCCAGCGGCCCCCGGCTGATGCGGATGCTGGAGCACCTGACGCTGCTGCCGGCCGGGGACCTGATCACCTACGCCGAGGCCCTGACGGCCAGCATGGGCCTGCTACTGGAGACGGGGGTCCCCCGGCGCATCCTCCAGACCCTCACCAAGCTGTGGATGGTCCTCAACACCGTCATGCCCCGCAGGTACAAGGGAGCGTTTTGCCGTGTCCAGGATGCTGCCGCGTACCGGTTTGCGTTAACAGTTTGTTAGGTCACTGTTGTGTTTGCCGCGGATACCAGTGTTAATCGGTGTTAATCAGTCATACACCGTCGCATTACTTGCTCACCGTCCCCCCCGTCGTGTTGCTTTTATAAAACATCATTTAGTTCATTTTTGTGCTTCACGCTCATCAAATAAAAAACTCTCATTTGTAAAATGCTAAAATACTAAGCGTGTTATCAATACTTAATGGGATGCAGTGGAGCCAACGGGTTAACGGTAACACCGGTGTTGTCATGGGTTTATTTACCGGTGGGAAAAACTCCTCACCGTGGCATCGCTGCCGTTCTGCCCCTTAAAAGCGTGCGCTCGCTTTACCTGAGAGCCGACTGTCGCGCTGCCCCTTAGCTTGTCCTTGTGTTGAGCGCTGACCGCGTGAGTGACGCAGTGGCACCGGGGCTGGGGGTCAGGGGGTCAGGCCATGTAGCTCTTAGCCTCTCACTGTACACTGGTCATGATGACAGGGCAACCCCCACAGCCCTTTGGACCCCAAGAGCTCTGCAACAAATCCAGGAGGAGCAGGCGATCGATCCGACACACACACACACAGTAACAAGGACGTCTCAGGGCTGGATAAAGGGGGTGGGGGGGGTCTCTCCAGGGGTGAGGTGTCATGGATTGTTGTGTCTCTCCTCCAGCCTCTGCTGGTATTGAGTGGTGGCGAAGGCCTGGGGGGGTTGGTGGGGGGGGGGGGGGGGGGGGCGGTACTGTAGTGTGGAATTCTCACACACCCATCGATTCACGCAGCCTGCCGGACGGAAGGAGCACGACCCCGGCGCTCCTCTCTGCGTGTCCGCTCCAGAGGGGAGGCGGCCGGGGGGAAAACGCGGCCCCTCTTGAAACATGGCTGAAGTGGCTCAGCGCTCATGGGATCTTCATACCCACGTCTGTCCTGACGCGAACGTCCCACCGGCTAATGAATGAGTTTCTTTATTTTTCCTACCTTCCTGACGGGGGTTTTCTTGACGTCCGTGTCCCCGTGTCCCCGCCAGACTGTGGGTGATGACGGTGAACGCCCTCCAGCCTCAAGTGAAGATCCTGAGGCAGCAGAAGTACAGCCAGAACGACCTGATGGTCGACCCTCTCATCGTGCTGCGCTGTGACCAGAGGGTCTACAGGTACGCGGCCGTTTACCGCCGGACGCTCCCGTTCACCGGAGCCGCGCGCTTCTTAACGCTCACATGACAATGGATTCACTACTTCCAACGCAGTACCGCAAAGCATTTTCGTTCATAGATGTTTTGTCTCTGCCCTGGGTAATCGTGTGTGTGTGTGTGTCTCAGATGTCCACCCCTGATGGACATCGTCCTCCACATGTTGAACGGCTACCTGCTGGCCTCCAAGGCTTACCTGAACTCCCACCTGAAGGAGACGGCGGACTTCGACCGGCAGAGTCAGACCATCTCCAGCCTGGCCCTGACCGGGCAGCCCGACACCCCCGAGGTCACGAGAGAGGAGCTGAAGAACGCCCTTCTGGCCGCTCAGGTACCACACACACACACACACACAACCAGCCACACACACAACCAGCCACACTTACACACACACACACACACACACACACACACACAACCAGCGACACACACACACACACACAACCAGCGACACACACACACACACACACACAACCAGCCACACCTACACACACACACAACCAGCCACACCTACACACACACACACACACACACAACCAGCCACCCCTACACACACACACACACACACACACACACACACACGCACACAACCAGCCACACACACACACACACACACACACACACACACACACACACACAACCAGCCACACACACACACACACACGCACGCAACCAGCCACCCCTACACACACACACACACACACACTCGCACACACAACCAGCCACACACACACACCTAAAGATTCAGTGTTGTCTCTGTCCTCTGTGTGTGTGTCCAGGACAGCGCAGCGGTCCAGATCCTGCTGGAGGTGTGTCTGCCCACCACGGACGAGCAGCCCCTAGGGGGGGGCGAGGTGGGGAGCCTGCTGCGGAGCATGCAGGGCCCCCCGGGGCCGGGGAAGCAGCAGGGCGGCCCCCCCGGGGCGGGCGTCAGGAGGGCGGAGGGCGACACCGAGGGGGGGCTGCTCAGCGACCTGAGGGAGGTGCAGTGCCTCATCTGCTGCCTGCTCCACCAGATGTTCATCGCCGACCCCAACATCGCCAAACTCGTGCACTTCCAGGTACAGCGCTAAAACTCCCAGATGTGGACCCCTTGAAGTAAAGGTCACGTTTGTGACCGCTACTGGAGGTTTGGTCCTGATTATGATTATTTACAGATTATGAAAGTGTAAATTGTAAGCTTTCAAATGATGTGCCATGCATTGAAATCCGCAAATACTTGAAGAAGATGTGCTTCTGTGAATGTCGGTACACCTGAAATCACTAAGCTGAGAAAAAGGGCTTCAAAGATTCAGAGCTGGTCACACGACATGGATTTTGATGACAAAATGACAAAATGTAGTGATTTGTCATATTTTAGATGATCCTAAAACGGTTGTTTGTTATATTAAGTGGGTTAAAAGGAAAACTGGGGAAAAAAAACAAAACAAAATGTATTTTGCCCTCTAGCGCATTTTGAGGATCGCAGACATCAGGACCAAACCTCCACGGCTGTCACATTTTTTGTTGTTGTCACGAGAGGTTAGGTGACTTTATTGGAACTGCATGTCATTTTACCCGCCACCCGTTTTCGCCGAAAGCGCTCCTCTGGCGTGCGCCGCCGAGACCAGCGTACAGTTCAGGCAGCGTGCCGACGATCAGGTCAAAAGGTCAGGTCAAAAGGTCAAAGGGTGTCGTGTTCGGGCCACAGTATGGCGCTGTGTCTCACCACAGCGGTAGCGGGGAGAGGAGCAGCAGCCTTGAATGACTGCAGCGTTCCCACGAGGAGCTGCCGCCATATGTCGGATTTCATCAACACAATCCTGCCTCTCTGTCGCCGTAATCCACCCTGGATCCATGCTGCTTGCACAAGTGTGTGTGCGTGTGTGTGTGCGTGTGTGTTTACAGGAAACTGCTCAGTCAAAGCTCACCCCCCGCTGCCCGTTGCACTCTTGTCTTACCTGCGCTGTTCTCATGTCCTCCCCCCCAGGGTTACCCTCAAGCTCTGCTGCCTCTGACTGTAGCAGGCATCCCCTCCATCCATATCTGCCTGGACTTCATCCCAGAGCTGCTGGCCCAGCCCCAGCTGGAGAAGCAGGTGAGCCCCGCCCCCCCCGCCGCTCTCTCACTCTCTCTCGCCCCTGCTCTCTCTCTCTCGCCCCCGCTCTCTCTCTCTCTCTCTCTCTCTCGCCCCCGCTCTCTCTCTCTCGCCCCCGCTCTCTCTCTCTTTCTCTCTCTCTCCCTCCTTACCTGGCCTCGGGCCTGGGAGCCCTGAGCTACACCGTTACTGTGCCAGCAGCTCTGGTCTTCGGATAGACATTAAAAAGCCTGTGTGTGTGTGAGAGAGACTGCGTGTGTGTGTGCTTGTGTGTATGCGTGCGTGCGTGACTGTGTTTGTGTGTGCGTGACTGTCGTCTCTTACGAATATGGTCTGTGTCCCCGCCCCCCCCCCCCCCCCAGATCTTTGCCATTCAGCTGCTGTCCCACCTGTGCACCCAGTACGCCCTGCCCAAGTCCCTCAGCGTGGCCCGCCTCGCCGTCAGCGTCATGGCAACCCTGCTCACAGGTCAGTCCTCTGTCCACCTGCTCCACACGTCCTCCCGTTTTGTAGTCTGTTCATCTCTCTCTTTTCCTCTCGTTTTCTTTCTCCTATCCCGTCATTTTCATCTCTCCATTGTTATTACCGTATACTTTTAGCGCGGCGCTCCACACTCTTCGAGGAATTCTGATACTGACTCTCTTAATATCACACTGCCATCTGCTGGTGGATGTTTGCCTGCGCGTCTGCGTGTTCACCCCCTCACATTAGAGTCGGGTGCAGCTTGTACCGGTACCCGGTCCCTCTGCTGTTCCGACATGTGATGCCACCAGGGGGGTCTTCTCACCCGCGTCCGCCCTCTCCCCCCCCCCCCTCAGTGCTGACCCGCGCCAAGCGCTTCTCCTTCTTCATGCCCACGCTGCCCTGCCTGGTGTCCTTCTGCCAAGCCTTCCCTCCTCTCTACGACGACGTGGCGGCCCTGCTGGTGCAGGTGGGCCAGGTGTGCGCTTCCGACGTGGCCACCAAGGCCAGGGACATCGACCCCCTCATCGCCAGTAAGTCCGCTTCCCGCGAGTCACGTGGGACTGTCACCAAAACCAGTGAGCCAAGCTCCTACAGGCTCTCCACACCATTTAGCCACTGATGGATTCTTTATGATTAATAGTATCTAAACCCCTTTCAGTCCGTAAGTAAAATAAGGTCATTTCATAAGTGTTACAGGTAAGTAAAACTTTATTTATATAGCACTTTTCACAGCACAGAGTCACAAAGTGCTTCACAGGTCAAAAAAGACATTCAGAAAACAATAAGTAAAACTACACAAAAAAAAGACGGTAAAATACAAAGAAAAACACAACAACAACAAACGCAAACACAACATAAGAGCAGTGTGTGTGTTGGTGCGACCCGCAGGGCTGCAGTACCTGAGGGAGAAGCCTCTGGAAGTGCTGGGGTCTGGAGGGAGCTCCTCCAAGCTGAGCCTGGCCCAGAGGGCAGCAGAGGAGCTGGGGGGAGCCGACCCCGACGTGCAGCTCTGCTACCGAATAGAGGCCACCTTCATGGACATCATCAGCACCAGCGGGCACGGCGTATGAACACGCCCGACTCACACCGCCTCGTCACACACACACACACACGTAGGGCTGTTTTTTTCAGTCTGTTTTCTGCTCTTTGTTTTGAACGTGATGAAAAGCGTCTCAGAGCGTCGTCACTCCTGATGCCAGCAGGCGCACAGATCATGCCAGTCTTGAGTCGTCCCGACGGTGGGGAACTTTTTAAGGCTGTAAATCGGGTGGGGTGACCCGGATCAGTCTGGGGTCGGAACCTCATTCACAAGCAGCCTTTTCTGTTTGGACTTAGTCAGGTACTGATGGACTACTATCACACAGTCAGGTGTCTTCGTTTGTTTGGTCGACTTGATGAAGTTATGATAAACCAGTGTGCTGTAAATACATTGATAAGATATGAGTGTTATTTAGAAAATGTATGTAGATGATAAGATATGTTATTTAGAAAATGTATGTTGTGTGAATGTAACTGGGTTTTTTAAGGAATTAGAAAAATAAAAATGTGTACAGCTCCCAAAGACTCCTGTTGGAACATATAGGCTACTTTGACCGAAAAACTGAAACTCTCATCGGCCTTTTTGGTATAAATGGTTAGCTCAAGTCACATGACCTCTAAATCGTGAGGAACTCTTTTATAGACAAGTTTGTGCTATATTTTGTATCTGAAATGTAAAATTCCTTGCATTTCTACATGTAGTGAGTTGAGTGATTGAGTTTGTGATGTCTAAAATGCTATAGGTCTGTTTTCTTGACCATTGTACAAATATTTTTTTCAAATTGAATGGCTTATTTTTCTCAGCAAAATAAGGTATCAGGTGATTTTGAATTGTCTGTTTTTGTATTGAAGCCTACACACGTTTGTAAAGAAAAAATAAACATGTTCTGCAACTTGTTTCCCGCCTCTGTGAAATTATGAAATCAACTAGGATTAATGTTAGCACTAAGGTACAGGAAGTCTGTTCAATTTCACTTGGGGCGATTCTTTTAACTAGTAAACCATATTTGAATTCCACAGATTCGAGGGCCCATATTCTTCTTACCTCCCCGGACTGTCCCCCATGGGCTATCCTGAAGCCCACTGTACAACAGTTGTGCTCCTGTAGGTCTGGGTCAGGGCTTTCTCACCAACGCCCTGTCAGGGATCAGACATTTCTCCATTAGCTTTTTTCACTCAGTCTGCTCCTCAGTATCTACAGATAATATATTTCCGTTACTCACCGAAGTGAAGTAAGTTTTGAACGATGAAAGCCTTTTCTCTTTGGTGGCTTGACTGTCACCTTTTGAAGCACCCCATTAGCCTGGATCACCACCCTGGTCATGTGTTTTTTAAAGCCAGCCTAGTGGATAAGTGCTATTTGAGTGTAAAAAAAAAAAGAGTACTTTTTATACAAAAGGTGGTGGGTGGAAAGTCAAGCCACCTCAGAGAAAATGCTTTCATCATTCAAAAACAGTTGTCACTTGAGTAGGCTTATGGAAATATATCCTTTCTGTATACTGAAGAGCAGACTGAGTGAAAAAAGCTAATGGAAAAGTGTATGCTAACCATTTGCTGCAGCTCTTGATTTAGGCATAATCTGTATTTCTTTTCAACGGTGAACCCAACGCTTGAGTTGAGATAATTTTATGCAGAGCAAGCCGTGGCTTGCCTTTACCCATTTGATGTAGCTTAGAGGTTGGTGTCTTATATTAGCTTTAATATCTCACATTATCTGGCTTGAGGCTTGGCGTCATAGTGTGAAGCTGCGATCAGTGATTTTATTTTACGAATAAATTCCGCTAGAGGGCAGTAAAAGACTTGTTTACAAACAAATGGCTAAAATGAATGAGATAGGCAACCGATATGGATGATAGAAGAAGGACGCTATTAGAACGCTATGGCCCAATCTGATATCAGCTGGGTTTAATTAGTTTTGACAATGCGAATAAAATCAATGATTGCATCTTTGTCATGAGCACTGAGGGTCCTGTTTAACCGCCAGTCAGCCAAACGGCCCCGTATCAGGTAGGTCACACAACTACTGTAGCCTGCTTCAACAGTAGCAAGACAGATAGAGCCGCTTTACTGAAACCCAGGCAATAATAGTTTCCAGACTGCACATAATTCACATCCCTTAATTACACAGCATGCTCGGATCCATTATTTATATTGCGTACTGCGTAGGCTAGTACTGTCAAGATGCAACCCCGGCTATCCAGCCTTTGAAGGCTCTTTTGCTACCCTATGCCTCTGAAGTATGTTGAGTGTTTAATCGAGTCTCCCAACGCGAGGCACTCAGAGTAATTGCCTTTGAATGAGAGGCTAAGAGTGACTGGTGCTTAGCTATTGATTAAGTGGCAGGGGGATTTTATAAAATGGTTTAAGTAAATATTATGTCTACCTCCTTCCACAGAGATGTTTTCAAGATGTATTCATCTGTGCCTCGGGAAGATACTTGGTGGACATTGATGATCTAGGCTACCATCTTAATGTAATCAAAGGTAGACTAACGATCTCACAAAACTGCCGTCCACTCCAGTGAGATCTGTCATCTTCAGACTTTGTGTTGAGGCCAGGTAGCCTATTCTCTCATTCACCAGAGGGCACTCTTGCCCCGCCATAGACGGGTATAGCTTCAGCATCCCAGACAGACACAATAGGCTACTTGAACTGTCTTGAGCAAGGGGCAGCCCTCCAAGAACCCTCAGGACTTGGCTGTTGCGTCAGTTCAGTGCATCAAGAACAACTGTGCTCTACCACAAACACGGAGAGCTGGCACACTTGCTGTAGGCTTATATATTTACAGATAGGCTAGTGTGATATCACTGGATTTCATGAACAGCACATCCAGAAGTACAATAAATAAAGGTTGAGGGTTGCTAGTGAACTTGGAGATAATAATGATTTCTTCATACAGATAAGACGTAGTGGAATCTATTTATTTGTTGTGAGCCAAGGTATGTTTTCAGTGGTGTGTTGTTGAGCTCCAGTGCTATTCCAATGCAGAGAGAGGGTCAGCGCCAGTGTTGCGGTGGGTGCAGCTGGGTGGCGCTCTGCGGTGCGGGGAGTTTATGTTGCTGTAACCGTCTCTGATGCTCTGAGAGACGCCTCGGGCAAGCAGGGGGGGAATCACACAGCTCTTCTGTTTTCTTTTCCGAGAACCGCTGTGTTTATAACACCTTGCAGCCTTGCACACAAATCACACGCACACACACACACACACACACACACACACACACACACACACACACACACACACACACACACACACACACACATCCACCCATTCCAGAGAGAGAGAGAGAGAGGGAACATGCTAATCAAGCAGATGAATGATTAGGTCCCAATTGGTTGTCAGTGAATGATTATTTCCTCATTTAGTGCAGATATTGATTTAACAAGACGAGCGTATTCTGGAATGACTCCGGGTCAGAGTGAGTGGGAAGTGAGTTTTCAATAAGGTTGGATGTCAATGATGCTGTTTGACCTCTGCCGTTGCAGCTCTACTTCAAGGTCTCTGTCTCCTCCTCACCGAGCTTCAGTCCACAACCATCCCTGCGGCCCTGACCATGACATGAAGGTGTCTCCTCCTCACCGAGCTTCAGTCCACAACCATCCCTGCGGCCCTGACCATGACATGAAGGTGTCTCCTCCTCACCGAGCTTCAGTCCACAACCATCCCTGCGGCCCTGACCATGACATGAAGGTGTCTCCTCCTCACCGAGCTTCAGTCCACAACCATCCCTGCGGCCCTGACCATGACATGAAGGTGCAACCCAAATCACAAACAGGCTTTGGTGGTGAGAATCAACCAGATTTTTATGCGGAAATATTTCACTCACTGATGCTATTTTTCCAATGGGAATTGGGTGATGCCAATATGATAGGGATCTCCCTCAGCAATGTCACACGAATTACCAGGGTCCATCCACCCCCCTGTAGATCAGTCCACTGATCTGCTGAACGCCCTGCTAATACCGGCACACGATGCTTAGCCGCAGCCCCTGCGTTGTGTAGCAGACCAGTAGTGCTGTAGTTTAAACAGGCACCATGCCTATACTAGGGGTCTGTCCCAGAGCCAGACACATTACATCAAGCCCCCCCAATCACGGAATGACTGGTTAATGCTGACAAAAGACACCAATAAGATTTGAGATCAAGCAGGGTGAGAGCATCACAGTTGGGGATCATGCTTAGTGGTTCCTGTTTGTCATATTAAAACAAGCTGCAGTACAAATCATGCTGTCAGTGTACAGGCAGTCTGGCAACGCTCAGCGCTGCTATTTACAGTACAGACCCTCACAATCCAGTTAGCATCGTTTCTCCAGTCATAAAGCATTCATTTACATGTAATTTGGCAAATGAAGAAAACAGCAGGCCAGCTAACATTATGTCTTTAGTGAAACTGGAGCTTGCAGCCTTCATAAAGTAGCTTACCCTATAGTTTGTATTTTCTCTAGAAAACAGCTATTGTGTTGTTCCACTGTTATAGAAACTTGAATTTGCCCTTATGAAATATACATTTATCGCTTTTATAATGCCCCTTGAGTGTGCTTCAGGTGAGCACTCTTACATTATATCACAGTCGTTTGTTACATATGACCTCATACTACCTCCCTTAGCATTCACAGAGTGAGAGTCTATTACTGTAGTTCCTATTTACTCAATAGCAGTAAAAACCAGAGCCCTTAGGAGGCAGAACACCACTTCAGCATGTTACATTAGTCATTGTGGTTTCGAAGGCATTCCTTCCCCAGAGTGCTTTCACTGCTCTTCGGTGGGAAAGCTGCAGTTCCAGATGAAGTAAATGTGAATATGGTACTACAGTATAAGTACAAGGACAAGCAATTGAATAGCCAAGCCTAGCAAGAATAAAGCCCAGATGTGTATTCTTAGAATGGTGTTCTCAGGGTGCTTTACTCTATTGTAATGTCTCATTTTGAAGTTCTCATTTCTTGCTTTCATTGCACAGACCCATGTTTTACCCGTCAGGTGATTAACCAGTGTGGAACTTTGTTAAATTATGATTGCTTCACGGAATGGCTGTCGGCCAACGAGATCAATCAGGTAAACCAGATGATGTCATAGGCTACTGTGATTGGAATCCCCATGATGACAATGACAAAAGACATCGCAATCAGAGGAAGATGTCAGGCAGAATCACTGGGCTCCGCGGTTCGTAACAGAGCTTTCTATTGGTGTAAAATGCATCTAGGGCGTCTGTAAGGAGACGGGTAAGTCTGTAGTCCCGCAGGTGTCATTGAATCTGAGGGCCACGGTTTTGCCACAATATGCTATCTGCCCCTGTGTGGGCGCAAGTGGCAGGTGGACCATTTGGTTTGCCGACAGCAGTGTGCGTGTGTGTGTGCGTGTGTGTGTGTGCGTGGAACACCAGCGTCCCTTATCACCTCCTTGGCACGGCGGGCTGTCACAGCCTGTCAGGCCAGAAGCCCGTCTGTTGATGGGAGAGGCCTCCTCTCGTCTAGATCACTGATAACCCACACAGTAAGGAAGGCAGCTATGGTGGAGTGATGGCAGCGGTGGGTTTATCTGCCAAGATATTCTCAAAGTCAACAAGAAAGAACACCGTTGTTCTCGATCAGAGACCGAGACAGAGACAGAACACGCCCAGCACTCCCCTCGTCTTAATTGGTTGGCGGAAGCAGAGGGAATTGATTACATGGCGCAGGAGAACTTTGTCAGGTATGAAAGTATTCTCTCCAGATGCATCGCTGGGAACAAAGCGACACCCATTAAGGCTTTCCCAACATCCTCTGAAACTTTTAATTGAAATCCCTTGGTTGAGGAGAAAGAATATTAACAAAAGGTATCAGGAATTAATTGGCAGTGTGTCAGTGGCGTATTTACATTTTGTTCTTTTAAAGACGTGATTAATTACAACAGGAGGAAATCTGTAGAGAGATGAAACAAGCTGCTCTGCTCTGCTCAGGAGGGATGTATCGAGACATGCCAATTAGCAACAGACTATAAAAGATCTGCTTCTGCTTCCACAGGTAAAAGGCCCGAATTTGAAATTGGCTGTAAAATGCACCATAACAAGCAGGTAATAGTGTGTAGTTAACATATGGCGGTGCCCTCAGATAGTGAGGCAGCTTATGAAAATCCTGTTCTTTAATACCTTTAAAACCCACAGGAAACTCGTAAATCATGTCCAATTTCAGAAACGAGTTTGCTTACTACACCAGAAACATGTGAATGTTAAGAAAAATATGTAACAAGAAGTAACTGTTGCTCAACTTGCCTTGGAGAGAGCCTAGGGGAGTCCAGGTAGTAGGATAGTACTATAGCCTAGGTGCCAAATTCCCTGCAATATACTAGCATCATGTCCAGGGGATGTACTTGGTACATCAAGCTGCCTCACGCTAAGGAATCAGGAGATGGGCTCCTGTCCTATGGGCCACTAGGCTCCAGAACCATTGGTTCTCAAGGCTACTGACTAGGTGCCAGAGGCCCTCATTGAAAAAGTGGAGGTGAACCTGGAAGCAGGTCTCAGAACACTGGATGCAGAGGATGAACGAGACAGTATTTGGTATTGCTTCCTTTTGCCTCAGATTATGCTATTCTTTGACATCTCCTACAGCAGAGAGAGACTCGTGTGCCGGGGCAATGGGCTACCTCAGGACTTACCAGAATAACAGCTCCCCAGACGGGTGTTGGGATCACAACCGTGAGCGACAACACTAACGAGGGAACTTCCTCAGCATGGAAGTTGGGTTGTGGCATTTATTTCAACCAAAGAATAATGGCAGAACTGTCAAAGGATGCCCCTAAAGCAAGAAAAGAGAGAGAATCTTTTAGACATTGCCCCTTCCCCCGTAGCAAGTACACGACAGATCCGAGCAGATTCTGATACTACAGTAGCAGATTCTGCAGAGACTTTTAAAAAGCAACATATGCTTTTGTACTGGAAATGCATTAGTCATTAGATACGGAAAAAGGAAGAAGTCTCTCACTGAAGTTTAGGAACTCGAATGCCCCATATTTCCATCCCCAGTGACTATGGAAAAGTTTGAGAAGAAAAAGAAAAGTTTGATTGCAAAACATGAAAGGGAATAATGCCAGACACCATGGGAGCTTCTTTGGGTACATGTGCCTTTGTGAAGACCAAAGCAGGTCTTTTAAAAACCCGCATAATGGATTCCTCTCAGAGTGGCAACCCACGGCAGTCACAGCCACCTCACTCACCCAGGCTCAATGGCCAAGGGCTTGCGTGTTTGCTTTAAACAGGCTTTGTTTCAGGCCGGTCTTTGAACCCCTTCCCTCTATGAGCACTCATCTGGCTGGAGCACGGAGGTCTGACTGACAGCGCACCGAGGCAAAGCTGAATAAACAGTCGCTGAATGAGCGATTGATGGGTCAATTTGGGTCCCTCATCTCCCAGCGTTGGTGACATTCACACTGATTATGCTGCCCGTGGAGGTGGTCCAAAAATACAGTCCTTGAAATGAACGCGCCCTTTTGGAAAACGTCCACTGGTTTCCTGGCTCAACAGATGGTTCCCAACGAAGGAGCGATATCCATATTAATTGCATGATTACAATGCATTGCATCAAGATCTTGTCATTAAAGTAGCGATTTAAAAAGCAATTATGTTTTTTGATTATCATCAACCACAGTAATACACTTCATGTTTGTGTTGCCGTTAGGGCTTTAGATTGCAGATTGATTTCCTCAGTGGGGAACGCTGCTATTCTGCCTCTACTCTGACTGACACTTAATGAGCTGAAATAGCATTAGCATACTGGGGAGGAAGGGCCGAGGCTGACGATGGCCCGGAGGAGAATCTGTTGATGGTGATAAGAGCTTCATGGTCACAGATGGAGGGTATAGAGGTGGGATAGGGGTTGGGAGACGGTCGCCCCGGGCAGGCCAAAGTGCCCCAGTCACACTCGGCCTGGGTCCCTCTGGAGGGTGGGCTTCAAGCTCAGACCCCTGGACTTCAGGCCAGAACAGCGGAGCGAGGGAGAAACACAGAGAGCTCCCACTGCACATGGCCTGTTTTCTAAGGAAAGATTTAATCAAGATGTGATGATCATCAGCGCTGAAGCAATTTGACAGCAGTGAGAATGAGTTGGACGGACTCCAAACGGACTAAAGCCCGTCTGAAACCTGTGGTAGAAAGGCTTTCCTGAAACCCTTCTGAAACCTGAAACCTCTCACACCATTGCAGTCAGCAACATTGAAGTCAGTCAAGGTGCTATCACAAGAAGGATAGAGGGAGAGGGAGAGGGATAAGGAGTAAATAAAAGTCAGACATTTTGTTGTTGTGTTGGTTGAAACCCAGCTGAGGATGAAACCGACTTTCCTGATGAAGAGGATCAGGTTCTGGCGGCGTAAGCACTTGATCCCATCTTCACCACTGTTACTGTATCGCCTCAGGTGTGAAATCCCCTACTCCTGACGCTGGAGAGCAAGGCGGGTGTGCCCAGCTGTGAAATTGTATCTTTTCTTACCCAACCCCCCTCCCCCCAACTTTCCCACCTTTGACAGGGGTGGCAGAGGCAAACCGTTCTTTGCCCTTAAAATATACGGTACTTCCTGGTGCGAGGAGAAGCTATTGCGCTCCACAGCTGAATAACCTGGCGCCTCCCCCTCATCCCTCTTCAACCTTTGCTCGCTCCCCTGCCCCCTGCGCTGCACCTGTAGCCCCGCAGCTCGCGCTGGATTTGACATTTCCTCTACAGGCCTCCGAATTACACCAAAGTTATTTCGGTGAGTCAAACGTCTTATAATATGCCGTAAATAAGGTCCAGGTTGTCAAAAACGAGCATTCTCCTTTAATGAAGGGCTCACAAACTACTAAAGTACATCCTGGGGTGGCTAGCGCTAGCTGTCCGCCTGTTTTTCACCTTTACAGATGGATGGGCTTATCTCATTTTAAGAGGGCGCTCATGGGAAATGTGGTCCGGAGCATTAATTGGATCTTGGGTTCTAAATGACCCGTGCTAAACATTTCAATAGCCAGTGGAGCCAGCCGTCTGCGGAGAGGGTCAGCGGAGCGCGGAGCAGTATGAGGCGTGTGTGTGTGTGTGTGTGTGTGAGGCAGCCTGAGGCCTGCTCTGCTCTTCCTGCTTCTCTGCAGTGGCCTCTTCCCTCCTACGCTGTCCTACTTTCTATCTGTGATCCACCAAGAAGCATGGTGAATTTCACACACGCGCACAATCGCACACACATCTTGGCAGTCCCTTGTAGTCGAGAATACGCGCACACACATACAGTACACACACACACACATGCACGCCTCACAACGCTGCCAGAAGGGCAGGACAGCAGTGTGCCCGCCCGTGGCAATGGAGGCCTAGGCCGAGCCGAGCCGTGACATGCCAGCCTTGTGCCAGCTGGCTCAGACACACACGCTGTCAATCCTCACAGCCCGGCCCTCAAAGCCCCCATCATATGGACGCTAGCGGAAAAGGGAACATTTCATTCTCTCGTCTGTTCATGCATGAACAACGCGCCGATATTTGAGTAGGAGCTGGAAGTGCGGGACATTCCCTTTGATGTCCTCTTTAATAGCGCTCTATGGGAGGGTACTACGGCAGCACAGTCCATTAGCAGTGCGTTTAGAGACATTTGTGGGGTGAGACGTGAGAGGGGACGCTGGTGGAATAATTCAGCGGGGCCAGAGAGAGCCCGGGAAAAGACGGAGCCTTCCAGTATATACCCCCCCCCCCCACACACACACACACCAGCGCTACCCCCGACACTATTGATTATAGCCCAGGGAGTGATGATACTATTCAATCCCCCCTCCTCAAACAGAGGCCCAATCACAGCAGTGCCTCTTCTAAATGATAGACTGTCTGGGAAATGAAAGAGGAGACGAGGCAGGCCTGAGAGAGGGAGAGAGGGAGGAGGAGGAGGGGGGGGGGGGGGGTGTGGGCAGGGGAGGGACGAAGGGAGACATTAATATGGCGCAGTTATCTTTTCATATGCTCTGCAACATTCACGTCCATATTAAAACAGCGGGCTCAGTGTCATCTTCTGATGGAGCGGGCCGCGCTGGAAACATGAAGAAGGCATAATTGCCTCTTGGCTTGTTTGAATTGCTAACTAGGGAGCCTGACATTTTCAAATGGTCCCGACTCCATGGGGATCACGACACCCAGGCACGGCCCAAGCGTCTGTTATTAGCGGCAGCTTGCAAATGAGACAACCTCCGCCTGCCGGAGTTACTGTAAGTATGAGGAGAAAAATGGTACATTTATGCTTCTGGAACGTCTGTCTGATTAGGAATCTGGTGTGCACAGCACATATACTGTACGCGTGCGCACACGCGAACACACACACATGCACGCACACACACACACTTATGCACAAACACAGGTGGCCTTGATTTAATTAGCACTGCAGAAGTCCAATTAGTGTGGATGCTAAGTCAGGTGGAGTTTTTTCATCATGGCGGTGTGTATTACCATAGACTGGGCACCAGTAGTTTCCTGGACAAAAGCGCCTGTCCCAGACTCAGCATTAACATCACAAACATCTCTCTGCTAGATTAGTGAGACGCTGCTTGCCTGTGTGGCGCTCTCATTAGGCCGACACACCGACACGACTGCCAGTGTGTGAGGTGTACGTGAGGAGTGTGTGAGTGTGTGTTTAGGGGGGGTTCAGTGGAGCAGACTTATTGATTTCCTAGGGTTTGATGTTGTTAATCTCCTTCCTAACCACGCTCTGCTTTAGTCCTCATGAATCAGACCAGCATGTAATTGCTATTTTGACGAGGCCTCGCCACATTGACTTATCTTCCTCCAGACTGCTCCGAAAGTCATTTTCACCATCTTCCTGCACCCCAGGCCCACCACTGGGGGAGGTTCAAATAACAACCAAAGACTAATTAGAATATAGCAAATATGATATCAGTAAACAACCGTCTATTTGCATGCTGGTCTTTTCTCTTCCAGAGAAAGGTCACTAAATTAGAATGCTTCAACCAGCCAGCGTGATCACTCGGCTCTGTTGGCCCGCTCGCTTTTCAGAGAGGGCAGAAAGATTGTGACACACACACACACACACACACACACACACACACACTCCTCCAAGCCAGACAGCAAGTCCCAGTGAGTCCCATCAAAGTGGGGCAGATGAAAGGCTGACCCTGGGAGCCGGGGGCTTCGCTTATCCAAACACCGGCATATGCTGGTCCCCTCGCCGGAGCAGAGTGATGCCAGCCAGATGGAGGGCAGGCTGGGCGGGTAGAGGCTGGGTGGTTAGAGGCTGGGCGGTTAGAGGCTGGGTGGTTAGAGGCTGGGTGGGTAGAAGCTGGGCGGTTAGAGGCTGGGTGGGTAGAAGCTGGGCGGTTAGAGGCTGGGTGGGTATAGGCTGGGCGGTTAGAGGCTGTTCGGGTAGAGGCTGGGCGGGTAGAGGCTGGGCGGTTAGAGGCTGGGTGGTTAGAGGCTGGGCGGTTAGAGGCTGGGCGGGTAGAGGCTGAGTGGTTAGAGACTGGGCGGGTAGAGGCTGAGTGGTTTGAGGCTGGGCGGGTAGAGGCTGAGTGGTTAGAGGCTGGGCGGGTAGAGGCTGGGCGGGTATAGGCTGGGCGGGTAGAGGCTGGGTGGTTAGAGGCTGGGTGGTTAGAGGCTGGGTAGTTAGAGGCTGGGTGGGTATAGGCTGGGTTGTTAGAGGCTGGGTGGGTAGAAGCTGGGCGGGTAGAGGCTGGGTGGGTAGAGGCTGGGCGGGTAGAGGCTGGGTGGGTAGAGGCTGGGCGGTTAGAGGCTGGGCGGGTAGAGGCTGGGTGGTTAGAGGCTGGGCGGGTAGAGGCTGAGTGGTTCGAGGCTGGGCGGGTAGAGGCTGTGGCGGAGGGATGGAGCTGAGCCGGTGAGGGCCGGGAAGTGGGGAGAGGGCAGGGGGTCTGCGTGGAACCGTCAATCCACCCCTCCCCACTCTCTCTTTCTCTCTCACACACACACACCTGCTGGATGGGCTCTGTGTTTGGTGCCAGGCCGGCGTGCTGCTCTAGGTGGCCAGATGTTCTGTTTTGCATGCTGTGCATGCAGCAGTAACCAGATCTGCTCCCGCTCCCCTCTCTCCTCCGTGGTGACCGGCTCTGCTCTCTGATGTCCTGGTTCAGCTCCACATTTCAGAGTTCAGTATAGTTCAGAGTTCCAGAACTCCGGATTAGCACATTCTACTGTCTCTTCTCGTTTTTATTTTTTAAAGTTTAAAAACATTTTTTTTTTTACTGTAATAACAAAAGAACAGGACACATCGATTTAGTAAGTCACTGTTAAAACATGTTTTCCCCAAGCGTTTCGACAGCCTTTTTCTGCCTGCGGAACCGTTGGCTCTTATTCAGAAAAACCCGCGGCTGAAATTATACACTCCGCCACAATGAGCGTCTGTATTCCGCTCGCCTCCGCTCCAGTAGTCCGTCAGGGCAGATTATCTTCCCTCCAAATTATTTTTGTGACCCAAGGATTTCCTCTGTCCCTACCTTGCTTAAACCCCTCTGTTCATCGCTGCCGGCTCCAGTGAGCTGGTGACGGAGGGGGGGGGGATTATATTTGCTTTTTCAAAGCCATCTTTCCTTTGGCAGAGTCTCAGTGTGCTTTCTCTGTTTATTAAGTGCCTCCTGGGTCCCCTAACTTTTTCTTGGAGCCTCGTTCGGCAAGTTCAACGAGATGCCCCCCCCCTAACGTGATTTAGTTTCCAGACGTTACAGAAGAGCTCAGGGCCTCCCACTGCTCCAAAGGCTCACTGCTCCCTGGAATTCAAACTCTGGGCCAAAAGAGAGAGAGGCTCTTTAACGTTCCTATTCACACCGGCGAGCACAGTTCAGGAGGAGGGGCGTTGTCGTTGCATCTACTGTTCACTTTAACTGGATTATGAGAGCAACTGGATTAGAACCCAGCCGGTACAGTAGGTGGCGGATGGGGTAGCCTAAGGACGTGTCATTTCAGTCAGGTTGGGCAGCTGAACTATTCCACAAGCATGTGTACACCTGTAGTTTTTAGGCCTAGAGGACAATGGAATGATACTAGGATCTGTAGGCCTAGGCAATAGCAGACAATACACTCTTTACAAGCATAAGCTCTTCCCCCAGGTAGGCTAGCATGTTCCCCTGCGTACTTGTAGGCTACTCTGTAACTATGACATCTCAGCTACTCCTATTAAAACCAGATGCCAGGACCGGCTTCGTCAAAGCAGCATCTGTGCACCAGGGAAACCCAGATGAAGGACTGGAGACTACAAGACTGAACGCACAAAGGCAAACGTACGAAAACAAACCAGCTCGGATAATCACATCTGTGGCTGCTCACATCTACACAGCGATCCGTCTTTGATATGAGGCGCACGGATTGATTTGACCAGAAGGAAGAGGGAGCATCGCTGCCAGCACAGCATCGCTCTCTAAACTGGTCCAATTACCATGACGGATGACTTCTGCCTTGGCTAACGTCCCATGAGGAAAATGAACATACAACTTGAATAACAACAACAAACAAACAACATTACCAGAAGAAAGCCTGCGAGAGAGAGAGAGAGAGAGAGAGAGAGAGAGAGAAGGAGTCGTTCATTCTTTGATCCCTCTCAGTCGATTATTCTTTATCGTTCGTGACACTGTGTTCTATTTCCGGAGATTTGTTGCGGGGTTTTGATGCATAATATAGATGCGGGCTGAACAGGAGCAGCGTCTACTGGGATGATGGAGGCGCTGGCGCCGCTGATTGCCTCTTATTGAGCACAGCTGCCTTTGGGACAGGAGTGACGAGACGCTGTGGCGTGTTACTAGCCTCCTGGGACCCCCCCCCCCCCCCCTCCATCCCCGTGGTATGACCCACATGTGCTAGATCTATCGACTGCGCTACCATGACAACGGAAGCACCAAACAAACCCGGGTAGGCTCCATGGTAGGCTCCCTTACGGCCTCCTGAATCGTCAGCCGGGAGCCCTTATTCTTGTTTAACAGCCACGTCCCCATATGAATCCCACTTGGGACTATGTTCCAAGTTACCCACAATGCAGCCATGTTCACTTCCTGGGTCGGTGTGTGAGCTTTGCTGACTGGAGGACTGCATGGCAGTTTTAGTTTGAGCTTTTTTTGTAGACCCGGATATTTCATTGATCTTATCCGTTCCCCGTGGACAGAATTAAGTTATCATGATCTGTTTTGTGTGATTCTATATTTATTAATGAATATTCCTGGGGTCAAACGCAGGCTGTATAATTTGACAGCCTCGAGGCTGTATAATTTGTTTCCCCATAGTAAATCAGGATGATAATTAGGTTGAATGGCAGCTCAATTCATCACTACTCCCCTGCATATTGTGTGCCTGCTGATAAGATATTATTAGGTTTTGCTCACAATTTTGGCTTCATATACGCTGTCCCCCTCGATCCCTTGCCGTCTCTGTCTCCCTTGCCCCCCCCCCCCCCCCCCCCCCTCTCGCTCTCTCTTTTTTGTGCGTGGCTGTAAGCCAGCGCACCAAGGATAGCTAATGTCCGGTTGTCACTCCCTCCCTCCCTCCCTCCGTTGTGTTGTTGACCTGCAGTTCGATGTTGCTACCACAAGAGGCAGTGGTCCCAGAACATCAAAACAAAAACACTATAATATGACACCGCACATTTTCCAGATCCTCGGTGGTCTAGTTATGACTACTACTCAGCGTGCTACACTGTCCCCGACTGGCTCTGACCTGAGGGGGCGGAGTCTGGCCACCACGCCATGCACCCCACAACTCAGCCCCTGAGAGGGCTAGATACACACTTGTCTTCACCGGTGGGGGCAGGTGGCTAGCCAAGAGAGGGGTCCACAGCCCCCGACCCAATATGACACGAGGGGGCGGAATCTTGCCACCACGCCACTGTCCACGCCACGGACCCCACAAATCAGCCCCTGAGAGAGCTAGAGAAACACGGTCTTCACCGGTGGGGGCAGGTAGCCCGGAGAGGGCTCCACTGCCCCCGACCCAATATGAACCGAGGGGGCGGAGTCTCGCCACCACGCCACGGACCCCACAACTCAGCCGTTGAGTGGGCTAGAGACACAGGGTCTTCACTGGTGGGGGCAGGTGGGTGGCCCGGAGAGAGGTACACTGTCCATGACGGAGGCGGAGTCTCGCCATCACGCCACTATCCACGCACACATGCACAACTTAGCCCCTAGAATCTTTGCCAGTGGGTGCATGGAGGTCACTGTGCCCAGAGGTCACTGTACTGCGCACAATCAGCTCTGACCCAAGCGGGTGGAGTCCGCAACTCAGCCCCTGAATGGTCTGGTGGGTGCATGGAGATTGCCTGGAGGGCTCTGCACTGCCCCTGACCCATTCTGTCCCTAGGGGGCAGAGTCTCACCACCACTCCACTATCCATGTCACGGGCGAACGACTCAGCCCCTGAGTGGGGCAGAGACACAGGGTCTCCACCCCTGGGTGCAGGTCGATGTCTCGGAGAGGTCTAATTGCTTAAAGCATCATCCTTTTGCCATTCTACTTAATATGCATGCTCTCTAAGGGTCAGTAAGCAGAATTTAAACAACTTGCTCATCTTTTAAGCTATAGGCTCAGTTCAAAGCTTAAACTACTCAGGCTGAAAAGTTTTTAAATGTATTAAAGTTCTTAGCTTCTTTAAGTAATGCAGTTCCAATTCTGCGAGTTTCACATTTCAGCTAAGCTATATAATTTTTTTTTATATAATCTAAAATAGAAATGGCCCTAAAATCCAATAAAATGAGCTGTGTCTTATTGGCCAATGTAGGCCAATGTCTGGTAGTGATTTGGAGTGATTGAATCTAAATGTAGCTAAACAAACGCTTATACATCCGGTGGACATCCATTCCCCCCTTAATGATACAGACTACTACCACCTGGTGGTGTGTTTATCTCATCTCACACAAGCGCAGATCGGAGGTTCCACTTGGCTACTGGCACAAACGGGAAACCTGTGTACCCCTACCTCCCCTATGTGTCGGATTAGCATTGAAAGCATTGGAACCGATGTATCCAGGCGACAAGACCTATCTTAAATTATGGTTCCACTTGGCTACTGGCACAAACAGGAAACCTGTGTACCCCTACCTCACCTATGTGATGGATTAGCATTGAACGCATTGGAACTGATGTGTCCAGGCGACAAGACCCATCTTAATTTATCAGACATTATTTCATATCATTTCAATTCACAGCTATTTCAGTGGCATGACTAGCTTCCGTCCTACCAGTCCTGAACAGAAACAAGCCAGCCACGCACATAAGCCAGGCTGGACCTGGCCTTGTTTCTTTCTGTGTCTCTCTCTCACTGCAGTTCATATCAGGTGATGCCACCTTTGCCTACTGATGGTCTCCTGAACCCCAGCGTTGATTAAAAAAAAGAGAGAGTTAAGTTCAGTCATGACAAGAATTGATTTCCAATTTACTCCACAATGCCTGCATCAATGCCAGCAATTCAGGCAATTTGGCCTATATTAGAGTGGCACGCGGGGACCTTAGATCAGGGTGACAGCTGTCCTAACCTGCAGGCCTGCTTACACTGATAGACCTGAAGTGTCAGAGATCCTTCTACTGCTGCCACGGGTCTGGGAAATAGACCATTTTCTTTAGAGAATTGCACCATTTTCAGCAAAGAAGAAAACCTGGCTCATATGTGTGTGTGTATATTAGTGTGTGTGTGTGTGTGTGTGTGTGTGTGTGTGTGTGTGTGCTGCTGTCGATTGCTTTATCTGCACTTGTTTTGGTGGCTGAGGGGGCTGTGTATATTTCTTAGAAGATGGATCTCCTATTCATGTGGTGAATAGAGTTGTGATTGTATTTCCTATTCAGTCTTCTTCTGCAGTGAGGGCTGCCAATGCCAGACAATATACAGACAATAGAGTGCACAGTGGTTGTCATTTTTCGTTTAAGTACCTGTATGAATTTTAACTGGATTGCTAGACTATCCCTGTCTATGGATTTTAAAGACGCACTTAACAATTTGTCCATAGCAGACAAGGGGTGAGTGTCTAAATTATAAACGTTGCAACAATTACATATTGAGTTGCTGCAGGAATTCTAGAATATGTGAGATTCTCATATTCAAGCCAATCAGGCCCTCCATTCTTTCAGAGATGCCAGCCTCTAATAGCCCCCCTCCCACACACACACACACACACACACACACACACACACACACACCGGGAATAATATTTCAAATTGTCGCAATTCTAATATTGACTGATGATTTAGCTAATCTGAAGCATGGGGAGGATCAATGGAGAACAGAGACTTGGGTCTGGATAGATGAGACATTGCACTTCTGAGCGAGATTCACTGCCTCTGATTAAACGGGAAAAGAAAAGGAAATCAATAGGTGAATCCATCCCTCAGATCATGGGGATGTATTAGGTGTTAAGCACATTCCACTCAAGGTGGCAGACGGACGAGCGCTCCCTCTCAAACGCATTAAATGACTCATCTTTTAAATCCCCTTTAATAGTGCGTCTCGGCTTGCCCACCATCGTTAGGCTGCATCTCATTTCTTTGTCCCGCGGACTCATCAGTGGCATTGATTCCCCTCCGCAGACGGACGGTGGTGAGGGCTGTCCTCTCGACTCCCAGGAAGGCTGCGAGCACCTAAGGGCCCCGCATCGATCGTTTGCCCTGTTTGACCTCTCAGCTCCTCCTGCTCTGATTCATAGTTGGATAAAAACACATGGTGCTCAATGTGAGCAACAGGATGCCTCGCTCTAAACGAGAAGCACACAGTCTCACAACGATTTCATGTCTTACTCAAGGCTTCTATTCAAGGCTCTGATTCACGGCTTTGATAAAGACCTGCACAGATTCATTTAATTGATTTATGTCATTTTACGTCTTATACCTGCTCTAGGCTTTCTATGGCTGACATGGAATACTTGTGTGAGTACATCTAGGCCCTTGGACAGGTTTATACAGTAAAAGCTGTTGAAGTGTGACTCAAACATTGCCTGAAACCAAGTAGGCTGGCCTTGTGCCAATCACTAGCAGTGAAGAACAGTGGTTTGTGAAAAGAGACATTTTTTGGGGGGGTTATGTTTGCTCGGACCCCAGAGAATAAGAGCTTTGTGAGTGCCCATTCTGACAGGTTCCTGTAGGGTAATGGAATACTCGTATCTGAAGTCTCACATCATAATTGACATTGCCATGACTACACTAGACACAATGTAATACATTCCATTTTCACTCATTCTTTTCTATGCACTCATTACATTACATTAGTCATTTAGTAGACACTTTTATCCAAAGCGACTTACAATAATTGCATTCACTCATACACTCATCAAACCTTTATCAGCAACCACCAGTACACATTTCTAATATAAATAAATACATTTTCTGTTTCCCTGTGGACCTACTGTAGCCTAGTTTCTTTCATTTCTCCACTGGCCTAAATAAAATAATGATAATTAATTATGATTATCCCCTGTATTCAGATATTAATTAAATGTATTAATGGATCATATTTAAGTTGCTCTGAGATTAAATGTGGACTAAATTATGAATTGATCATTTCTATGAGAGCTACAGGTGGACTGTATGCATGTATGACTTGGGGGTTAACATCCCACTAACATCGACTACATTCACAGACTACACTTGGTAGTGTAGCACCTAATGTGCTGTGTACTGTTCTGGATATTTGTGGATGCTTGGTTACCTTGACAACAGCCATTATTGCATCATAGATCAGTGACATTATCTCCGGCTCTGCATGGCCCAAATTCGAATGGAACATTTTGTCCTCTTTGTCCATTCATTTACAGGATTTGTGCGTTCCTGTTGTCCTGAAGAGTAATTGCCAAGTCTGTCTCAAATGGCTAGTTGACAAGTGATTGACAGGCCCACTGTGTCCTCAGTGCCCCCTCACCACCGACAGGTCGTTCATCCCCCATCAGCCCCCTGGCTAGAAACACATTTCCTGCTAGTCTGCTAAATGATACAGCAGTTGACTCTAGTCTAGAGGGAGCGAGCTGAGGTGACTATGAAGGACAGACCAGATAGACAAGAACAAAGAGAGAGTGGTGCGGACGAGGACACTAAGTGGAGTCAAGAGAGATCACAGGGAGGTGACCATGAAGCAGGAGACAGACAGACAGACAGACAGACAGACAGACAGACAGACAGACAGACAGACAGACAGACAGACAGACAGACAGGGAGGTGACCATGAAGCAGGAGACAGACAGACAGACAGACAGGTGACCATGAAGCAGGAGACAGACAGACAGACAGACAGACAGGTGACCATGAAGCAGGAGACAGACAGACAGACAGACAGACAGACAGACAGACAGACAGACAGACAGACAGACAGACAGACAGACAGACAGACAGGGAGGTGACCATGAAGCAGGGGACAGACAGACATGAATGTTGACCATGAAGCAGGAGTAGGGTTGCAAAATGGGAAATTATGGGAATTAATAGGAACAACCTGGAAATGTATGGGGATTAACAGGAATAAATTCTGTTTTCCAAACTATTCCTGTGAATTCCCATTAATTCCCACAAATTCCTGTTAAGTCCCATGAGAAGTTTGTGAATATTCATGGGTTTTGCAACCCTAAGCAGGAGAGGGACCATGAAGCAGGATACAGTTTGGAGGATGAGGGGAACATGGGAGGTAACGGTTAAGGAGAATGGGGGTGAAAATGGAGAGGAGGGAGGGAGGTGCTAGTAGGGGAGGAGACAGACATGGAAAGAAGGAAATTCATACACTGAAAATGGAAATGGACAGAAGAGAGAACGTCTGAACAGTTCAAGAAAGGAAATGGAGGGGGAAAAAGATGCATTCCAAAGGGACATTGAAAAAAGAGTAAAGCACACCGATGGCGTAGCGAGATGAACGTAGCTTATAGATTTGTTGACAATAGAAATCAAACACAACAAGGATGTTTTCAGTCTTCAAATTGAGATGGGGCACAACAATCTGACCTGGAAGAAAAAATAAATATTAGTATTATTATTATTATTATTATTAATAATAATAATAATAATAAGGACCTCGCCCCGTGAGACCTCATGCCGAGCCCCTGAACTATTGATGTCCTTTCGCTGATGTATGGGGACATGCTCACACTGAACGTTCAGTGAAGATTTACCTCAGACTGCATCCCCTATCTGTCATTGGATATGGTAGCACTAGATCACAGTGTAATCAGGGCAGGCGACCTCGCCACTGAGACCTCACGCCAGGCCCCTACTCCATGTCCTTTCTCTGACGTATGTGTTTAGGAATAGGAACATACTCAGTGAAGATTTATCAGACTGCATCCGTTCGGAAATTATCCACTATCTATCATTCGATACGGTTGCACTAGAATTAAGATTTATGATTCAAGATTCAAGATTATTTTATTCGTCACATGTAATGTCCGGTGTACAATCACATTGAAATGTTGCTGCCGGCTTCAAACCATGCTACAGATAAACTCTAATATTCAAATTACAAATGTACAAGTTACTATTTACAATCACTAGATGACAGTTAGGCTACAATGTAATAAAGCAAAAAGAAAAGAAAGTGCAGTAGCAACCAAGTGCAAAATGAGCTAGTTAAATTGAGCTAGTTATAATGAGCTAGTTAAAGTGAAGAGATACGTTTTTAGCTTTCTTTTAAGACTATTTAGAGAATTTAAATGAGCAGAGGACAGGCCTCCTAAACATGCAGCTGAACCTGGGCGATACCAAGGCCAGGTGGCGATCCCCAGAGACCTTCTAATAAGAGCAGAGAGGCTGAGATAAAGATGTGATTGATGCAGCAGGAGATCACCCAGTTGGGTACCCTGGGAGACCCATCCTGAATGAGATCTCGTTGCACTGTTGTTCCCTCCATAATCCTCAATCCCTGGGGAATAATGATTGCAGGTGGAGCAATTTAGGGATAGGTTGCCAGGCTACCAGTTGGGCCCAAGAGAAAAACAATCCAGGTAGGTGCACTGCAACATATATTATAACTAGTCTAGATGTTTCCTTGACATGGCCAGGGAGAAAACAAAATCCATTCTGTGGTTCACCATGGTAAAGACCTTCAGTAATCACCACCAACTCAACCCAACCAACCCACTCTGCCCCATCACCTCTGACCCCCCCCACCCCCTGGGTACTCTTATCCCCGGAAATATGAACTTCACACTTTCCCTCCATTTAGTAGCAGTAAAAACCTCATAACACGTTTGTTAATTGTCTGTGTTGTGATCCCCAGTGGTGGTGAGAGGGAGTTAATAAACTGGGGGTTTGTAGACAGTTATAAACAGGTTTGTAGAGATGTCTGAATGGTCAGTAGATTATTAGTAAATATACACACAGAACCATTGTACTTGTATGAGGTTGATGTAGGAAGCACACCGACAACTCAGTGGGTCCTGATAACTGAATCTAATCTACTAGTGGGACATTCCTATATCAGTGCACTATGGAGCTCTGGGTTTGATTTCAACCTTATGCATTGGTTCTGTGTACTATATATAGTCAATAATAATTTATTGATCATTTATAATTGCTGACAAACATTAGCAGTTATTCAATCATTTATAACTTCTTCGTAAATTGCTTATAAAGGATAGTTATTATAAAGTGTTACCAAAGTCAGCCTGAAGGTCAAATAATTTCACATGTAATTGCACTTCAAGGTTCTTAATTTTAACGAGATAGTTCATCATCTGATTCCATGCCACATCAATAAAGGCTGTCAAGATTTTTCTTTATTAACCATATAATTGTCAAACCTCATTAAAGCGAATTGGCTCTAATAGGTCTGAGTTGAACACACAGAATGATAGGCAGGACATAATGGAGGTATGAAGCATTTAATTCCAGCTCCCGCGTTGCTCAGCCTATGAATTATGGGCCTCAGGTGGAGGGATCTTCAATCTGCAGCTGTCACGGGGCCTACAATATATCCTGCTCATACTAATCAGATAGGAACATCAAATCTTTAGATTAGTCTTGGTTATCACACGCACTGTTCAGAGTGTGGGCCTGTTATTCGATGAAGCACCCACACGTCAGAGATTTGCGCTGAGCTACTGTAGAACCTCAATGAATTGAATGTTGCTTGCTTGTTATTAGGTGAAGTATGCGGCCCACATGTAATGCGGAGTTCCTGCATGTTGTGTGGGGAAAGTCAAATGTCTGGACAGGGCTGTCAGAAATGCCGGCTGTTTCTATTTTACACTACAGTACAATGGGAAGTACTGTTGTACTGTAGGTTTGTTATTCCTGCCTGATCCTCTATTCTGCACACTGTATTATGGGGATATATATGTTTACCTCTGACAGCAGGAAAAGCACCGCGCGTGACAGTTTGCGTGATTGCCCGCAGTTCCAGAGCGGTGTTGTGAATATTTCAGCATTTAGATGACCCTCTGCCGGCTCCAGTGAATATTTGTTTGAAAACCTCAGACATGATGAGTGTACGCAAAACACAGAGGGTGGGTCTTAAATAAAATATGAGGCAGGAGGTTTAAGATTATAGGATTCAATATGAATCTGATCTGATTCTGCAGCTATTAGCTGCCTAAAGGGGGTGGGTTGAGGGGCCAATCTTAGCCACAGGATGGCGCTCTTTATCAGTAAATATTCCCAGTGCACGCCTTACCTCAGCCTGCTTTGGTATTGCAGACTGCAGGGAATTTGCCAGCCATATGTTATGCATTGATAAAGCTGCACTATAAGAGGCAGTCATCAGACTGGTCCCGGTGCTTCTCTCCTGTCTTCACTTCTCTCGTCCAGGGGCACAGCCTAGGGGGGATCTCTTGGCTTTTTGATTCACTGATACTGTGTATGTGTGTGTGTGTGTGTGTGTGTGTGTGTGTGTCTTTTTCTGGGAAGACTCCCTAAATCTCTCCCTCCTGTGTCCCAGCCGGCTTTCTTGACGCGGGGTGACGGCCCCTGGGCCTAGGAGGCGCTGTCGCCTCGGTCGCTTGCCTTGGCGCGCCTGCGGCTTGTGTTGTGAACAGGCTCCCCTCTGCCTGTAAACCTCCAGCATGGTGAAGCGCCAGCGTCGCTGTAAAGTACCTCCTGTGGGGGAGTGTTCTGAACGCACTTCCCAGCTGTGGATCTTTCCCATGGTTCAGTTCAAAGGGAGGGTGAGACGCCGCGGCCGCCAGATGGACTCAGGCCTGCCAGAGAACGCTCCTGCCGCCACCTGCTACCACCACTGCCAACAAAGACCCCCTCACCTGCTACCACCACTGCCAACAAAGACCCCCTCTCCAGCCACGACAATAAAGGCTACTCACATCAACCACCGGTGAAGTGACTGTCTTTGTACCACCGGTATTAGACCCGCCCAGACTGACCCAATTGTCGTGATCAAAGAAGGCATCTTTTCTATTAGATCATAAAATGTCTTTGTTGGGGACCTGACCGTTCATAAAGAGAGAGATAGAGAAAGAAATCCATTATATATTACATTATATTATGCTTTACAGATCATTCTGTTCATCCTGTTCAGTGCTGAGGCAGGAGGAGACACTTAAATCAAACTGACGACTTTATTTAAATGAGATGGGATGGGTCTCCCTGCCAAGTCTTTACAAGCCCCGTTCTGATCTGAAGTGCTTTTGAAGCCAGACAAATCAATACACAATCTGAAGTGGTTTGGCTTCCATAGTGGAATCAACATTTACCAAAGATTACACAGGTTTTGGCCACTGTTCAATTTGATCAGTACTGTCTGTTCTTTTGCCAAGTTAATCCGTTCTTTTGCCAAGTTTAGCTCTTTCTTTGAATCAATGATTTCTGAGTGGAAATCCTTCTTCTCAGGAAAAGATGAAAACCTCCCAGTCAGTCAGAGGTGCTTCATCAGCATCACTGCCAATGTCAACAGACGTCCATACTTTTGAGTCAAGCAGTGGAAACAGCACATGCTTGGTTAGCAAACACATCAGCTGTAGTGTGTCATGGCCATTGTAGTTTCACACACACACACACACACACACACACACACACACACACACACACACACACACACACACACACACACACACACACACACACACGCTGCAGGCATGCACACAGGCTATAAATCTGCCAGGTCTTGCCTACAGTATAGTCATGCTGTGTGTGTGGCCTGGCCCGGCACTTGTAAATCATCCACATGTGTAAATCCTCCTGCGGAATTCATGTAATTGACGCCAGGTCAATTCCCTGGCCGACTAATTGAGACTGAATGAGTGAAAACGCAGTGGCTCTCACTAGGTCCGACACATGCAGGGCAGCGTCCCTGTGGCAGTCCCACCGGGGCAGGGGGGGCTGACCAGTCTCGCCCGAGCGCAGAGCCACAGACGTTCACTGTGGCGGAGAGGAGAGAGAGAGGGAGGCAGGGAACTGTGGAGCAGAGCGCTCTACAGACCAGATCCAGCCAGCTGATCATGATTCACTGTTGGCTCTATGTTTATGAATGCAGTTTTCCTGCCTTCAGGGGATGTTATTTCCTCTCTCTCTCTTTCTCTCCCTTTCCCCCTGTGTCTGGTCTGTGGGAGGTGCGCGTAGGAAGCTGGCGCTGCCAAGAGGAGGGCAATGCTGTTGACAGAGTGAGCTATCAAAGGAAGTTGTGTTGATGAGGGAGGAAACATCTACAGCTGACGTGGGTTTCCCGGGGCGCCGTGGTACGACTGCGTGTCAGTATCGCTTGTATATCTCACCTGGCTTCATAATCAGCCTGCCTCGCGGCGCAGACTGGCTGACACAAGCACAACTCCAGCTGGGATTATGGAGTATGTTATTATGGAGTTGTCAAAAGGCTACGGGTTGCTCTATGGCCTGAGCTTTTTCAAACATGGTACAGTTGTAGAGAACAACACCCTTTAACACCAAAATATCCATAAAAGGCATGTTCTAGCAGACCTAACATGGCAGCACTACCTCAATGATTTGTTGATTCTGAGAGAGTTTTCCTTATATTCTGTTACATTGCAGATGGTACATACTTCATGCTCTTTGTTATGGCCTCAGCTGTGCTACTAATATCCTACGGTCCTGAAACAGCTGGGCGTTGCCAGGTAATGATGACTATTTGGGGTTGCCAGGTTTGAGGTTGCCAGGTTATCTACAGTACTGGGCTGTACTAGCAGGAGGCAGTTCGTCTCCCTAGCCCTGCACTGTGGTGAATTATGTATGAGGAGCGCTGTGGCAGCTCTACTGCAGAGATCAAACGCAGGAGAGAGTTACTGAGAGCTGACAGACAGACGCATACAGAACTATGGACTGAAAGCCAGCCAGCCAGTTAGACAGACAGGGAGTCAGCCAGACAAACCGACATAACTCATTATCCATGATCTACACTGCGACAGGAGGAGATAAGGGTGTTTGTGCTGGACATGGTGATGCAGCGTTGTGCTGCTGCTGCTACTAAGGGACTGATGGTGTTGACGGCCGGGTCGGCCCCTCAGAGCGCTGCTCCTTGTTTCCTGTTTCCCCTTGGGGTGAGAGTGAGCAGCGGACAGTGGTGACGGATTGGGCACCCCTCTAAATTCTAGCCAAAAAATCTGTCAGTGTTACAGACTGGTACACTTCCTTTTCGTAGATTCCTCAGTGTCAGACCATCTTGTGTGTCCCTAGCTTGTTTGCTGTACGTATTTGACTGAAAGAGTGGCAGTTAGGCTATTCTTCTCAGAGCCTCTCAATATCATGTTCATGCTACTAATAATCTCCCGTCGGCAGCTGACGGGCAGCGAGCTACGGCGTATGCTACGCTAATAATGCAGGGGAGTCCCTGCTGCGATTCCGGTTGATGGCTGACAGCTGTGCTCGTCTTCAGAATGTTCCATCGTGATGCGTTAACTGTCAGAGAAAGACAAGAAACAACCGTTTGATTTCTCATTCACTGCAGGATGTGTGTGTGTGCATGTGTGTGTGTATGTGGGTGTTGAGGGAACGGAAATGGAATTCATTAATTCCAGCGATTTGCGAGTCAAAGCATTGCCCCCCCCCCCCCCCCCCTTTTTTTTCCCTTTAACCAGATGGAACACAAACAAACACGATCGTGCACAAATGAATCCAAATGAGATGTGACAGTCGTATTGAGCTTCATTTATTAGCAGTGATTATGCAGGCCCCACTTTCTCCCGCCAGCCAGCGGAGATGACTGGGCGTAATATGAAAGAAATCAGCAGCTTTACAAAAAGTGGATATTATTCATCACGGTGGTGTAGCGAGATTCATTTAAGTGCTGTTGGAGACATCGCAGTCTAGTGCATTCATTGTTTCCACACAGCTCTGTGTTCTCCATTGTGACACAGTGACAGTGAGGCATGGATGCACACTATGTATGTTAATGTGGCATTTTGGATTCCCCTAATGACCACAAATGACCAAAATATGAAGTCAGTCTGCTGGCACGTTTGGCCACAAAATTCTAATCTGTTTCGAAGGACAGATTGGGAGTGGATCCAGAATGGAATAAATCATTGGAAAACAATCATACTATGTCCTTTGAGTTCCTTGCGTAAAATGCTGCATGTCAGGTGTAAAAAGTTCTTTGGCATTGAGTCATTGGAAGCAAATTATCTCCAGTTACAGTACATCCAATATCAATGCCCTTAAAACACACCCTGCCTAATCTCCATCTAATGTAGTGATCTCCTCATTGCAACATGGGGTGTACATCAGCTTTCCACTCCATATTCAAATCCACCTCATCTCTTTGCTATTTGACCTCTATGATCGTCCTGATCGTATCTAATGCGTCTGGGTGTCGGACCAGTGGAGAGGGAGGGAGCCAGAGACTCATCAGAACAGATGGAGGGAGGGAGGGAGGGAGGGAGGAAGGAAGGGTGGGAGGAGGAAGAGAAGACGAGTGGCATTGACTCTGGTTGCCGTTCCCGCCCGGCTGACAGGCTGTGGCTGCGGAGAAGCAGACCTCCCGGCCTGTTAGTGCGGAGCGGCTCACCTGTCACCTGACGCGAGCGCGGCCCTGTAGTCGCGGGAAATCACCGGACATCGATATTCAGCAGCTGGGCGGCTGACGGCTGAACGGGCCCCACACTGCTGCTTTAATCAGTCCCGTGCTTCCCTTGGGGGGGGGGGGGGGGGGGGGGGGAGTAGGCAGTAACGTAACGATGGCAGTAACGGAAGAGGTGAACACACCTCGATGATGACGTGTCTCTCAATAGTCACCTAGCCATCTTGGTCGGGCGACACGGCATGAAGATGTCAGATATTGCGTGGAGACCAGTGACTGGAGCATGCTGGGTGACTTAGCGTTCCTCCATTTACTGGATGAAATAAGGATAAGATTGAAGAGTAGGGCTCTATGTGACCTTAAAATCGGTGTCACTACTCAGTTGAATGACTTGCATGAAGAATGTTTTTTTATTTCATCAGATTTTATTTTTGTATAATGTGTTCCATGTTGCCAAGGATTGTATCGCAATATGTTTAATTAGGTCACCATTAGCATATTAATGACAGCGGAATGGAAAACAAAAACAATAAATAAGAACAACACACAAAATGATAATTAATTATGCTTTTGAAGAGGCTCTCTAATTGGCTTAGCTGGAGCATTAAGCTCAATCAGGGTGAGAGGGTGCTGTAAGAATGGCTGCAGGTAGAGAAGTCCGTACTGTAACTGTCTGGGACGTGTTGTAGTGTCGTTGATGGTGTGAAAGGCCTCACATCACTCCATTGACAGCTCTGTCCCATTGTCCCTTACTAGGCCGACTGGAAAACTGGCTGGCAATGTCTGGCACAGTGCTAGACTGGTTTGAATCCTACTTGAAGGACAGGGACTACTTTGTGTCTATAGGCAATTACAAATCTAAACGGACAAAAATGACCTGTGGAGTTCCCCAAGGCTCCATCCTGGGGCCTCTTCTGTTCAACCATAGCTACACAGACGACACACAAATTTATATCACCAGGGGACTATATAATCCCATACAAGTGCTGAGTAAGTGTATTGAACAAATCAACGATTGGATTTGCCAGGACTTTCTTCAACTAAACAAAAATAAAACTGAAGTAAATGTCTTTGGAGCCAAAGAAGAATGATTAAAAGTCAGTGCTCAGCTCCAATCAGTAATGCTAAAAACTACAAACGAAGCCAGAAATCTTGGTGTCATTGACTCAGACCTGAATTTCAACAGTTACATTAAGACAATTACAAAGTCAGCCTACTATCACCCGAAGAATATATCAAGGATTAAAATATTTATGTCTCAACTTGTCCATGCGTTTATCTTCAGTAGACTTGACTACTGTAACGGTGTGTTTACAGGTCACTCAAAAAAAAATGGATCAGACAGCTGCAGCTGATTCAGAACGCTGCTGCTCGAGTCCTCAGACCAAGAAAGTGGATCACATCACTCCAGTTCTGAGGTCTTTACACTGGCTTCCTGTCTGTCAAATAATTGACTTTAAAATACTGCTGTTGGTTTATAAAGCACTGAATGGTTTAGGGCCAAAATATATTTCATTTCTGCTGCTACGTTATGAACCATCCAGACCTCTCAGGTCATCTGGCGCAGGCCTGCTTTCTGTCCCCAGAGTTAAAACAAAACATGGGGAAGCAGCGTTCAGTTTTTATGCTCCACATATTTGGAACAAACCTCCAGAAAACTGCAGATCTGCTGTAACTCTCAGTTCTTTTAAATCAAGACTGAAGACTTTTGTTTTTGCCACTGCTTTTTATTAAATCAAATAATTATTCAGTCATACACTGCACTGTACCTTTTATTCCTGTATTTTATTTTTCCTGCATTTTGCATTTCGTTTTATATGACTGTTTATTTATTTCTAGCACTTTGTCTTGATGCTTTTAATGTCTCATATAAAGCACTTTGAATTGCCTTGTTGCTGAAATGTGCTACACAAATAAACTTGCCTTACCTTGCCTTGAAACTAGGATCTCTTTTTCAAAGGTATGATGATGAAGGCAACTTTTTTCTACAACTTATATTTCTGTGCTAGAGTGATTGGAGCACATACTTCTTTGTTACAAAAAGCATTCATGAAGTTTGGTTCTTTTATGAATTTATTATGGGTCTACTGAAAATGTGACCAAATCTTCTGGGTCAAAAATGTACAAACAGCAACATGAATGATCAATTTTGGTGATGTAGAAAGTTGTGTCAATCAAATTAGCTTTGTGGCATGGCCTCTTAACTTGTGAGTGATTGACTACAGCTGGTGACTTCTCTTAGCCCATTTAAATAGGGCTCATTTGATACAATCATTAGACTCAGCCACAAACGCTACAGTGGGAAAGTCAAAGGAGCTCAGCAAGGATCATTGACTTGAACAAGTCAGGAAAGTCACTTGGAGCCATTTCAAAGCAGCTACAGGTCCCAAGATCAACTGTGAAACTCAAGACTGCCATGACATGTGCTTTACAAGTGTATGCAAACGTTTGACCACAGCTGTACATTTGCATTCCTCTGTGATCTTGTTCATGATCAGCGCCCTGAATCGGTCAAAGGGGACTAATGTACCCTAGGTTCTGGCCCTGTGGATGATTCTGCAGCTGTGCAAACGTTACTCGACATGAACAGCTCAGAAGTGTAGGTGGGAAACTGAGTAAAAATGAACAAATTTCCATCCAAGTCATTTTAACTATTTAACACATTAGTGCAGTGTCACCATTAAGAAAGTATATTTTCTCTATAAACTCTGTCCTTCCTTGATTTTTAAAAACACCCTCTCTCAATACTGAATCCTTGGAATCCACTGATTGTGTCAATGCAATATGCTAATTGAATGCTACCCTACCCACTTTACACCAGTGGAGAGCAGCCACTGTTGTGAACTGATTCTCACGTAATTAGAACAACGAGGCTTCAATCATAAGAGGCAAACATTTTCCCTCTCATTAGAGAGCACATTAAGATTGTCTTATTCAGTGACACAGTCTCTTTCTAATGAGCATAGTCTTCAGGGAACCACTTCCCTTGTGATCCAGGGACACTCATCTCTGCTCTCCTCACCAGTAAACTGAGGCTGTGTTCGAAATCGCTCCCTATTCACTATATAGTGCACTATATAGGGCGTCAGCCATTTTGTTTGTAGTGTCCGAATTCTCCACAGAATTTTCGTTCCCTAATATAGTCCACTATTTATTACCCACAATTCACCTTGATTTCCAGGGAACAGTGCATGTACCCTACATTTTCTCCGTTCCCTAGGTAGTTCACTACATGGTGAACCCTATATAGGGAATAGGGAGTGAGGGAACAAGGGAGCGATTCCGAACACAGCTTGAGTCTGAGGAGACTTATTTGATCTTGGGTCATTGCTTTAATCGTCCTGACTGAATTGAAATCTCAAGGCCTACTGTTTTTAAGAACAAAGCTAGCCTTGTGTAGAGGCTATTGCTTTTCCTTTCTGCACTATTCGTGTGAATAAAGTTTGTTTCACCAAGGCAAGTGGAGTCTATGTTCTCTATGAACTAATAATAGTGGATATAAATTCTAATTTTCTTCATATTCAGTTGTGAATAGAGCTGTCTACAGACTAAGTGCAGCTCATGATCATTTTAGTGTCAAAGAACAATTAGCGTACAGTACTAATTCGGATAAGCTATTGCTCTGTGTAAAGTAATTGCTGGAGATGAGGAGGAGGAATGAATGCTAGCAGAGAGTTCACGGTTTCCGCCCTGGGACTAAATTATTATTTTACAGACAGAGCTGGTTGTGTTTTAAGTTTTCTAAGTCTCTCAGACCAAATCTAGTTTAGCATGTTCTGCATGTTCTGACCGCTCCGCCATTAGGAGGGCACCAAAAGTAACACTATGACAAACACTGACATGGTTCTGTACTGTATGCATCATGCAACTACCCGCCCCCCCCTTCCACACACACACACAAATCAAGCTTTAATTCAGTCATTTCCAGCGGGGGTGTCATTACACCCTGCCACTACAACATGTATTTTGGGATTTGTGGGGGCTGAGAGGCCTGACTTGAAGGATTGGCTGTGGCTGGAGTGTCTGGTTGACTTTACCCCCCCCCCCCCCCCGCGTTCCTTACTTCCACCGCCCTTCTGCACTCTTTTTGACAACAACAGTAGTAACCATCTTAGGAACACACACTATGTCCTGTGAGTTAACATTAGCTACATTAGCTACAACAGCTCTCTCTCTACTCCTATGTGTGCTGGTTTAGCTAGCAGAATCTCTTTTGTTCTCTAATTGCTGAAACTGTGTGCTTTTGTTACAGCCGTTAGTTAGTGGTACTCCCATGAGAGGAGGGAAAATAAAACCCAGAGTCTTAAAATTCACCTCAGGCTTTATCTTCTCCAAGTGTAGGACAATTATTCTAGTGTGCTGTAGGTTGCCTAGGTCACTTTGATATCTGGGAGCTTAGCCTGCTTTCTCTCTCTCTCTTTCTCTCTCTGCTGTGTGTGTGCGTGTGTGTGTGTATGAGAGAGAGAGAGAGAGAGAGAGAGAGAGTTTGTGTGTGTGTGTGCCTGCGTGTGAGTGCCTGTGTGTGTGTGTGTGTGTGTGTGTGTGTGTGTGTGTGTGTGTGTGTGTGTGTGTGACGTAGTCCGGCCACGGTTCTTAAGGCCTATGATTGGAGGACAAACTGGAGCAGTGTGGGTCTCTGTCTAGTTTTGCACAGCTAGACCTGGGTCACAGACGCTACCACACCAACAACACCACTTGTCAACATGAGTAATCTTCTGAATACACCACTCCAGGAGAGGCTGCATTGCTTTGCTGCTGTTACCACTCAGATGTTTTGAAGTGCTCCCTGGACACGCATGAGCCATGCCATTTTAGCCTCTTCCAATCTCTTCCTGTCTATCTGTGTGTGTGTGTGTGTGTGTGTGTGTGTGTGTGTGTGTGTGTGTGTATCCCTGCTCTGTCTCCTTATTTTCAATTTTCAGATCAATCATATTCATACTAGGCCATTTTACTGGTATCACCTGACAGAGAGTAATATGCTGCAGTTGATGTATTTATTTGCACTGCCATGGTGGCTTGCAAGCTGGAAAATATGTTACAAGCTCTTGATCTGTGAGGTTGTTCTTTTAAAAATAATTGCTGTGGCTGTAATTATATTCTTGATCTGTGTTTATTTTCAATAATGATACACAGCTGCTGTGAGTTTGTGGTGCGGTCTAACTACATTACTGTAGATTTCTTTATCTCGACCCAATCACTGTGAACTGTGAACATCTCTGGCAACATTACAACTCTGCCTGGGCTGAGCTGGCAGGGAAAGAAATGCCTCCACTTCTCATCATTGCCCTTTTCAGAGAAGGCAGCAAGCCTGTGAGAGGAAAGGTCGGCGAGCTCTAAATAATATTAGAGATCTTCACAGCCTCCTTTTGTTCCATGGTCTCAGGTATCCTTATTCTGCATTGTTTATAATTATTCACGCCAAATTTCCCCATAGGGGGATCATTAAAGTGTCTGTCTGTCTGTCTGTCTGTCTGTCTGTCTGTCTATCTATCTATCTATCTATCTATCTATCTATCTATCTATCTATCTATCTATCTATCTATCTATCTATCTATCTATCTGTCTGTCTGTCTGTCTGTCTGTCTGTCTGTCTGTCTGTCTGTCTGTCTCTCTCTCTCTCTCTCTCTCTCTCTCTCTCTCTCTCTCTCTCTCTCTCTCTCTCTCTCTCTCTCTCTCTCTCTCTCTCTCTCTCTCTCTCTCTATCCTCTTCTGTTGCTTTGTTTTTCTTTGTCCAGCATATGTGGGCTATATGGTCAGGCTATGGCTCAGGAGGTAGAGCAGATCGTCCAATGACCGCAGGGTCGAAGCAGGGTTCGAATCCCGGCTCCTCCTTTCCACATGTCAAAGTATCCTTGGGCAAAACACTGACTGAACCCCAAATTGGTCCCAATGAGCAGGATGGCACCTTGCATGGGAGCTGCATTGGTGTGTGAATGTGAATGGGTGAATGAGAGGCCATTGCGAAGCACTCTGGATAAAAGCGCTATATAAGTGCAGTCCATTTACCATGTAATGGGTGTGTTTATACTGTTCGCACTAATTCACCTGTTCACCAAATCAGAAGTTACAAAAGCGAAAATAGAGAATGTGCTGCGTCTCAGATTGTTAAGGCAGCCTCAGCATGTTTTTTCTACCTCTCTTTGGATCACTGCTCCTACAAGAATAGCACTGAGATAGAGAACGAGAGAGGGAGAGAGAGTTGAGTGTGTCATCTCTCCCTCTCACATGGGGGCAGTGTTGCTCTTCCTTCCTAATCCACTCCCCACTTCTCTCCATCGATCCCCTCCTCCTTTGGCTGCCATGTTCTTGGTTTACCCGTACTGCAGAGGCTGGCACACACACACACACACACGCACAGCCCTCCTCCACGCACCACACACTGCTTGAGGACCCACCGCCACCGGGCTGCAATATGGTCACAACCGGCAGCCACAGCTTCACACATCCCCCGGAGTACGGGCTTGTCATACTGTCGGTACACCTCTGCCCCCCCCCCCCTCCCCACCCCCCAATCAACTACCTTCCTCCCCCCTCGATCCTTCCCCCCGCTCTCCATTTGTCATAGAGGAGGGGGCTGGTGGGGAGGGGGCCTTAGAACAGGCAGGCGGCCGAGCCAGTCTGTCTATGTGTCAGGGTAGTGCAGTGGGGCCGCCCGAGCCTCTCACTGGCTCATAACACCCATCGATTTGCGGCTGCGCGCACGGCGTGTGAGATCCGCCCGGTGGCGGCAGGGTGTCCCTACGCTTGGCCAGCCACCTCCCTCCGTGGCCTGGGCCTCCGCTGGTGCTCTTATGGGGCTTCTCCTGCCAGTGCAAACTGCACAAGATGGTAATGTACACAAGTACACACGGTGCCCCCTACAGTACTGCCCCTGATTATATGGGCACGTGGAACTAATTAGAATATACAGTCATTATTCACACAAGGGAGCCATACTGTGCAACTGTAAAATAATCACTCCTGATTAAGATCGCACCTCTTAAAGGAGTAGTAAAGGGGAAAATCATGTTAGCCCTGTTTTAAGGTTATTTATGATCATATACAATGGTTCAGATCAAAAAGTTGACAAAACTAGCACTTTTGAGAAAGTCTGATAATTGCTCTACCACCGTTTTGGTGTGTCGTTTGGTGGGTCGTCATTACGGGGTGTGACTGATTAACCTCTGCCGATTACCCCGGCCGTGACGTTCGTGCCTCACCTGAAGTTATGTCGGAGACTTCATTTTTGAATGATTTTTCACGGTGCCCACCCACATCCATTGTATGACCTAAACGGTGGTAGAGCAATTATCAGACTTTCTCAAAAGTGCTAGTTTTGTCAACTTTTTGATCTGAACCATTGTGTATGATCATAAGTAACCTTAAAACAGGGCTAAACATGATTTTCCCTTTACTACTCCTTTAACACCGTCCTCAGCCCACAGTCCGACTCCACGCTTACCTGATTCTGGATCCGATGACTCCACTGACCTTATCCTGGACCATGAGAAAATATCACTTCCGATTGAGACTGTGCAGGTGCCGTACTTACCTATGGGGCAGCTGTACTTACCTATGGGGCAGCTGTACTTACCTATGGGGCAGCTGTACTTACCTATGGGGCAGCTGTGGCTCAGGAGGTAGAGCGGGCCGTCCAATGGTCCATTGGTGTGTGTATGTGTGTGTGAATGAGAGGCCATTGTAAAGCACTTTGGATAAAAGCGCTATATAAGTGCAGTCCATTTACCATGCCGTTAACCATTTACCATCTATTTTCTTCACTTTATGTTTATATATCTTCTGGGCTCTGGCTCCAGTCGTCTGGGCTCTGGCTCCAGTCCTCCTATAGCCCATTTGCAGCAGGTTATGGGGTCTCTCCAGAACGCCGGTGTTCGCCTTCACCCTCACTGAACAGACGAGTCTCTAATTGTCTGTTCTTGCCTCAAGCGCCGTTCCCATCAGCCACAACAACCCTCTTCATGCTGAAGGGTCCACTACAGCAACAATGTCTCCCGACTTGAAAAGTCATTTCTATCTTTCCTGCAGAAGAGGTACTCCTGGGACCAGCGCTTCAGAATCACAATTAGTTTTATTGCCATTGTAGTTTTTCAACATACTAGGAATTTGCCTTCAGGCATGATGCATAAATGGAGACACAATTGGACAGGGTGCGGGGACGAGTGTACAAAGTGTAGTGCGGTCATTGCATATACAGTGAGTGTGTAAAGTGTAATGCGTGTGTGAGTGTACAGTATATACAGTATATGTGCTCCCAAAACAAGATATATTTAACCTACATGTAGGCCTCTGCGCTCCTCCACCCTCTAACGCTGTCCTCCGCCCACACCAACTCCACACCTACCTGATTCTGTACCAACTCCACCTTAGTATCCTGGATGTTCTGGGGGATCCAACAAAACAACACTGGAGCTCTTTTGCCAGCTGCTCATCCATCCTTATATATCCTGATCATGTCATGTGTATATATATATATATATAATATATATATACACACACACTGTGTGTACACTGTATATATACACTGTGAGATTGAGGCAGGTTGAATTTGGCAGCCAGAATTTTCTCTCGTTGCTAGCTCATAGCAAGCTCATACAGTAGTGCTGAAGTAGCCATGGGTAGCCAGACGTATACATACCCATAAGGCCATAGAAGTGTTGCTGGTTGGATATCAGAATGTGTGCATGCTTTGAACCAGGTGTGTCCACGCCTCCAAGTTTCTCTCTTTTTTTTTTTAGCGCTCTTTTGTTAACCCGACACCAAACTATAATTATTATTATTATTATTATTATGAATTAGTATTATAATTGCTGTAGCAGAGCTGAACAGCAGTGTATAAAGACACAGTTTACACAGAGGAGCTCAATCACTTATCTCTCTCGATTTGTCAAAGCAATATAATTAACTATATTTAAAAGGACTGGAACCTGCACTTACACCCCGAGCCATCAGTGAGCCCTGATGATAATGGCTTGTTCTTCATATTCAAACATTCATTTTAGATCAACATCTACTGTAGTTAGAGCTGACTACCAGCACAGCTATAATGGCATTTGAACCCTCTGCCTGCACAACTGGACCAGAACCTGAACTGCTTCTCTGAGCCATCACAGAACTCTTATGGAGAGGTTGTTCTTAATATTGAAACCTAATTCCCTATCAATGGACACTGTAGTTATAAGACACAGCTGCATTTGAACCCCATTTTGTTCTGCATGCAAGACTACGAGGGTGACGCTCTTACGAGGTGAGCTACCTGTTGAGTGGCGTTGTGCAATATGTTGTGATTCCCCTGCGGGGTCGAACCATGGGGCCCGTCTCAAAACCCCATCTAAACCAATAATAGAGGGATATAAAAAAAAAAAAAAATACATTTTTAGATTAGCAATGGGCGTCATTGACAATTACAATTAAGTGGCTCTATATTTTTTTGTAACATTAAGGTCTTAGAACATTCGTCTTATTACCTATTTTGAAAAGTTCACGGAACGGTTCACACAACATAACATTCTGTAAAAGAAAAGTACATAGTAGGCCTACAGGCTATTGCAGTCAGGACGTGTATTGCAGTGCAATGTGTCGTTGGCTATTATTTTATAGGGACACGTCTTCTGGCATTCTTCTGATTTGAATCTAGACTGTACATGTCAGCTCGCAATACTAAGGATTTATAACCCAGACAGTCTCTCTTGCGACATTGTGCTCCTCAAATAGGCTACTGTATGTCTTTATTGTGCCATGCTCAATTTCCTTTATTGTAGGCCTAGGAATAAGAGCATTTCTGGAAACTCTGACAAGTCGCTTTACACTGGGCTGCTTGCTAAAGCACTTGCGGACTCTGACAGATCCATGTCTGTTGCGTGTCAGTTCACGGAGAAGCAGAAAAGAAAATTTCCGTGCAGCTTCACTCATTCCAACAAATCTAGGCTATATTGAGCAACGGCAATGTCAATATTTACGTAAAATAACACCACTAAAATGTTTAGTGTATAAATGTTCAGTCTAGTGGGGCATAGACGGATTATGAAATGATGGGCCCCTGGGCACAGACACGTAAAGGGCGCCCCCCCTCAACCATTTAATTTATCGCTTTTTTGAATTTGCTCAATGAGACGGCATCCAAATCCAATTTGAAGATAATTAGAGACATCTCACAATAAAAGCAGCTTTACCAGCTCGGTTTTGACTCAAGAGACCTAGTGGGGAGGACTTGCTTTTTGGATTTCTCAACTTTGGGCCCAAAACAGTTGAAGGCCCCATATTGCATGGAGTACTCAGCCCCTCTAAAGTATTACAGATAAACACTCATTTAAAAAGGATCATGTTAGTTTCTTTATTGTGACTTGTCATTGACATGAATGACTAAGCCCTTTGACCATGCCACAAGAAAGGGCCCCCTGGGCCCCCCTTCAGTAATATCTCTTTGTAGTGGGGGCTACATACTGTATGGTCCGGGAGTCTCCGCTACGCCACTGTACCTGTTCAGTCAGAGTAACTTTTCCAAAATAAATAGGTAGGTTGACAGGCAGGTTGGCCATCCAATCATTTTTTCAAGGTAGTATCTTGAAATGATTGGACGAAAAAATCGCCTGCCCTACCTTTAAATGTGAAAGAAGTTGTTGTGGAAGAAGATGTTTTGGATTAACCTGGAATTATAGGATCAGTTGCACTACCAGTACTTCCTTTCTTCTCTCATATCCCCTCCCTCCATTACAGTACAGAAAAAAACAACACACATTCGATAGCGACATAACTGTCTTGGTTTTCATTTCAGTAAGTTGCATTCAGAGATTTTTACTGGTATTTTTTCTTACATCAAGGATTTTGTCTTGTAATCCAATACAGTGACTAATTGCGAGGGTACTTGTTGGGCAGCTAAGAGCAGGCTGTGTGGTGAGCCTGTGTGGAGAGGTACGGCTGGTTAGCATATGGCCCGGTGTGGCCCGTGAGGTCTGTCAGGGCTGCCCAGTAAATCCACAGCTGAAGTTCCCACAGTTCCCACTGCTTGGCTGTCTTGTATGTTACTGGCATATTTACATGCGTGTCTCGATCCTGTATACACTGGGAAGTACAGTAACACCACAGGCACGCTGCGGTGGGATTTTCACCCAAGGTGAAAATGAAATATAGAACAGCTGTATTGCCCACACTGAAGAGAAACACAATAATTCAGTAAAACGTTGGGGTTAGTTAATGCCTTTGGATTGAATAACCATATTGTACCTCATCCTGTATGTTCATAAGCATATTGGACTTACATTTTGGCCTTAAATGAGAACATTCTACATTGAATGAATACTTCACTAGATTCATTAGAAACCCCAAATGAGAGCGACGGATTTAGTAACTGCTTTGGACACGTTCTCTCAGACATGCAGCCCTACCAGCGGCAAAGTGCTTAGATGTTATCAGTCAGGCTCAGTTGGCCTTAGAGCCTTTTCTTAACTGACATATGACTGGGAGGGGATTTAACGTGTTGAGAGCTGAGCTACATGATCAGATACTGTACCCTACCAGCGCACAAAAGCATTACAATAGGGATATTGAAACAGGCGTGGCTTCTTGGTCCTCACAAAGGAAGCCCGTCTGAACCACATTTCATTTATTTTCATTGAGATGGGCTTAGATGACAAGCCAAAAGAGCGTGCTCATTTTTCCAGCCATCTGTATGGAATGTTCTGTTCTCTTTTTTTCCTTTCTCCTCCAATCAGTCCATCTGCAGCCCGCTGTAAAAACCCACAGAATCGATTGTGGTGGTTTTTCGAGACGGGCAGATTCAAGGACACCCGAAGCGCAGGAGCAGGGCAACTACTAATCAGAGGCGCAAGCTTTCGTATAACAGTTGTTAATGTTATAGAGAGTGTCTGTTTGAAAGCAGCCGTTGCCTTTCAGAGATGTTGTGGTGGAGAGTGTCCCCCGCCAGTCCTGCTCCGGCACCCTGCCCCCCCCCCACCAGCTCCTGGCTCTCCTCCATCGGGAGCCCTACATTCCTGTGGTGAAAAGTCACTTCTGGATCCCATTTCCTCCAGCCTCTGTAGAAAGGCACAGGCAGACAAACACACATGGAGACGGTTATCCGGTCAAAAGGCCATGTAATCTAACCAGCTTCCTTTTGAACCACTTTTTTCCCCCTCTTGAAACATAGGTTGGTTCAATCAAGGTTCATTTGTGATCCATTGCTTCCTAGATACTGCGGTGGCCTGGTTTCCGCCTTTGTAATCTTCTTAAACTATAGAATTAGTATGTGTGTTTATCAATTGGACAGATTAGTGCGACTTGCTTTACTGTACAGTATCTTCAAAGCATACCGATGTATGGTTCGACTTTGTCATCCAGGCTGTAGCAATGGAAACTATCTAGCAATCTTTCTGAGTTGTATAGACTTCTCCATATGGGCCTTACTGTACACTACCAGTACACACAGGCAGCACTATGAATAGACTGTCAGGCTTTGACTTTAGATAGAGAAGATACTTTAATCATTCCCGTGGGGGAGATTGGGTGTTTTATATTTCAGCAGTGGAAAAAGAACAGCAGTGGGAAAAAAATACAGCGTAAGAGAATATTCATAGTTAATATACACAGTAGATTTAAATAATTAAAATTAAATAACAAAAAAAAAATAGAGTATGCATAAGTATAGGATATATACATACAGTATACATACAAAATACATAATACATACATACATACAGTCTGTATAGATATATGTATGGGTTTTGCACATTATTTTATTTTTACCTTTAGCCTACATATTGAATGTACAGCATTTAACTGAATGGCGAGCATCGTCGCAATTACACTACGTATCCCAGCCCACTTAAAGAATTTAAGGATCTTTATTCGTCATATGTACCAGATATGGTTACCGTATACACTCAAATGCTTAAGAACGGGTAGAGTGCCAAGCAGCACCCGTAGGAGCCGGGGATCTGCCGGAGGGGGCGTCCAGAAGAGGCGCCTCTAGACCACGTAACCTCCCAGTCTCAGGAGCTGGGCTCAGCAGGCCGGCTGACCTCGTGACCTCCCAGTCCCAGGAGCTGGGCTCAGCAGGCCGGCTGACCTCGTGAACGGATTCTCAGCTGGTGAGAACATGAACGAGCACGTCGGACCCAGTTTAACCTTAACCTCCTACGCTTCCCGTGGGCCGACCATATTCATTCCAGAGGACTCGGTGGCGCTGCTGACCGAGGTCCAAGACAATTAGCCTGTTGACGAGCTGATGACCTGCGCAGGCCGTCCGTCTAAGAGGATCCCGCAGGCCGTCAGGACAGGAACAGTCCATCTGTTTCATAAAACAGACCATAACACTGGTACAACAACCGTGCCTCGCGCTCGTGCCTTTTACTGTATAATACACCATATCCCCTCGTGATAGCCAACAGCTGTTGTTTTCAAAACTCTGATTTTGTAGGGGCTCTGTAATTAGTTGAATAACTGTATTATATTGTCTTCAGCAGCTTTGAGCCCAGACCCGGGATATGTGGATATGCATGCTGCTCATGTGCACCGTTGTTGTTGTTGTTGTTGTTGCTGTTGAAGCATGGCATGTATGAAATACAGCAAGTATGAAAAGATGGCTGCAGGCAGATGTGTAGACTGAAATCATATCATACATATCTCCTGGGGCTGTGGAGAGTGAAAGTGTGTGTGTGTGTGCGTGTGTGTGCGTGCGTGTGTGTGCGTGTGCGTGTGTGCGTGTCGTAGGGACTCTTCTCAACTCTACTAACGCAGATGTGGCTCTGCTCTCAGCCACAACTGTAATGGTTCTGGGAATAAATGTTGATGGGAGCACATCTAGTGTGCGGATTCTGTCTTCTGTTCTACTTTTGTCCAGCACCTAGAGCTCATCACTTTCGGATGTGCGTGCTTTCTAAACTTTTTTGCATCCTTCAACTGTGTGCAGCTACAACATGAGGGGGACAGCCAGGAACTCATTATTCTCCTTGGTAAAATGGCTCGCGTTCCTCTGGCTCTGTGTAGCAGCGTTTGCCCTTGGAGCTCCCGGTCTTCTCCAATGCAGCGTTCTGCCCTGCAAACCCCATTTTTCGTCCGGTGTCGTCAGCAGACCCGAGGCATCTCCGGCCTAATCCCTCACACCTCCAGGGGGCCGGCTTCTCCACCTTGAAGACATCGAATCAGATAACCCCCGGGGCTTAGATGCACTACATCCCCCCGCGGCCGTCCGCAGCTCTCGAGGGACGCCGGTAACCGCCCCCCCCTGCCCCCCCCCCCCCCCCCCCCCCTCCTTTCCACTGACTTAGTTTGCTCCCGGGGAGCGAGGGAGATTACAGCTGCTCCTCCAGTGAAGGGAGCCTAAGGCTCTTGTTCCAGCGTGTTTACCATTAGGATCACTTTTAGCACTGGGCCAAACCCAGCCTCTCCTTGGCAGATCTTGTTACTGGCTTTTCACGAGAGGAAGAAAGAGGCAGTAGATGGTGATTCAGTGCGCTGATGAGTTCATCCTCGTCCTATTCATCACGTCTCCCGTCAGCTCTCTGGGGCTTGGGCCTCATGAATAAAGGCTAGGCTGTGTACTGGTTGAAAAGGAGCAGTGTTTAAATACTCACTTAGTCAATCTCAACCGGTCCCATGGCCTGGTTGTATTCTCTCTTCACTGTGTGGACAAGTGCGGCAAATCCACGCTGTGGTAACATTGGTGTTTTGCTAATTGATCGCGAGCACTTAGCCAGGAAGAGAACCTTGTAGTGGGGTTGCCGACAAACCAGACAGTTTACCTTCAGTGTACCTTTCTACGGACGTGTGAGAGTTGTCAACCCTAGGTATGACTAAACCCTCTTGAAGGCATACTAATGAAAGGCAATACAAGGCAACAGTGTCTCAGATCTCAATACTCAAACTCACTCTCACTACTTATTGCATTATGGATGTGACACTCATTTGATCCAGAACTGTTGCAGAACAAAAGGGAACTTTTGTTTCATTATTATATTCATTATATTATTCATAGTTATAATTCAGCTGTGACTCGAACAAAACAAGTCAGCAGTGATGCGAGGGGTGTTTTTCAAACATCACCTGTGAGCTTACAAATACACTAGAGTGCTTCCTCATTCTCTCACGATGACTAAGGGATTTATGCACTGCTCCCAGCTAAATAAGGTGCTATGTGTTGACAGGCATGATGCAGATAGGCATCCTCCAGGCACAGAATCTCAGTTTTCTTTTCAAATATTTGTCAGAACTCACTGTAACATAATTTATCTCCTTCCCTTATTTCATTCTAGCAGCGGGATGTAAATCGCTGAGAGAATTTCCCATGGCAACCGTGCTGTTTGGTTAATGATTCTGCCTCTGTGTAATGGCATGCCAGAATGATGGAGAGAACAGATAGAGAGAGAGAGGGAGAGAGAGAGAGAGAGGGAGGGACATTTCCATGGATGATCTTTAGATGAAAAAAACACTCATCGCATCCTCAATCAGAGAGTAACGTTTAAAGCTGATGAGTTTTTAATCAGGCATTAGAAAAAGTTGTCCTCGGTGGTCCGATTGGAAAAACAGATGTTTTCTAATAATGTCAACGAAGATCAACTGTACCAGGAAATATGTGGCTGGGGAAACATTCTCTCTCTACTGCCGGATCACAATAATGACCTCGTAATGATTGTGAGTGTGTGGGGAGCTGTCTGTCTGTCTGTCAGTCTGTGTGTTGTGTTGTGTTGACTGTGTTGACTGTGTGCAGACAGTCTTCCCAGTCGGCTCTTCACACTCTGAACACCACGCGTCTCTTGAATTCTGATTACTTTTGCCTCATGTTGTAGCTCAGTTCACAGAATAATGAGCTCTCTCTCTCTCCCTCCCTCTCTCCCTCTCTCTGTCTGTCTGGATGTTTTGCCCTCTCCACATTTTCTACGTCTCATTTCTCACTGCACCTCTGGCAGCATTTGATGAGAGACAGAACACTTACTGTAGTGCTCAACCAGCTAATGGCAATTCTAGTTGGATTTAGTTCCTGGGTAAAATGCTATGAATACAATTTGGACTTAGTGTTGTTGTGTTATAGACTTTTTCAGGTGAAGCAATTCCATAAATCTTTAAGTAATGATCTGCACTGTCTGGATGTGTTCCAGAATCACCACTCATGAAATACTAACCTAGACAGTATTTTCAGAGACTTGTGTGGACTGTCCTCAGTGCTTTCTAGTGTGTGTGTGTGTGTGTAGTCTGTCTTTGTTTGCTTGTGTGTGTGTGTGTGTGTGTGTGTTAGTGTTAGTTTTCTCACTCATAACTCCCTCAAAGCTAGGTGCAATCCTGTGCTAACTTACTTCACAGAGCCCCTGCATGGACAGGCAAGATAAGGGACGGTCGGTGGGGTAGAGGAGGAATAGACACGTGGATTCAATGGCTCTTTGGTTCTGCCTGCTCCGTCTCCTCCGTCACAAATCACCTGGCTCCGCATACGCCAAACAAAACGCCTTCTCAAAGAGTATCTCCTGTCCACTCGCTGCCTGTCTGACAGGGCCTGACAAGTCCTGGTCCTGCTGTGTGTGTGTGTGTGTGTGTTTATGTGTGTGTGTGTTTGTGTGTTTGTGAGTGCTTGTTTCTGTGTGTGTCCTGCATGTGTCCATTTCTTGTTTTTTTATTCTATTCTGTGAGGGCATTTATTGCTTTAAATGCTTAATTATATATGACTGTGTAGATCAACAGGAAAGGTGGAGGAGAGAGAGTGGAGAGCACAGACGGCACAGCACATGGCCCGGGCCGGATTCTAACCCGGATTCCAACTCTGGTATGGACTGGCCTCGCGGCGCCTAAGCCCGACTTGACGCCGCACGTGTCTATTTCATACCTCTCGCACCAACACGCCCCCTCCGTACCCGACACCATTGAGAAGAAGTGACCTGGGAGCGCTTAATTTGCACTCCATTACTCACCTGCCGGGAGGGGTCAAGCGGGTCAAACGAGTTATCAGCTGAGTGGCGCTGACCCCTAGGGTTGGCTTGTCGAACAGAGCAGGCAATCCTCATCCGCCTATTCATTAGTGTTGACCTTTCTGAGGTTAAACAGGTCCCGGGTCAGTGCGGTCACCGGCAGAGACAATAAGCAAGAGGTGACTCCATGCTCATTCGCAGCACGCCGCTGACCAAGGCTAGCCCGCTTGTCCAGCAGACGAGCGATGCTTGAGTAAAGCCGAATAGCCTCCTAGGACCCCGTCGTCTACATCCCACTCCTTTCTGGCTTCCTGCGCCTGTTGTGGACCTCATTACCGCCCAATCGCGAGTGTTGAAGTAGGTGCTGAGGTCTTTTTGGCTCGGTGTGCCGGTCGGACAGCTGTGGCCTGGGAGGGTGCCGAGAGGCCAGGGCTGTCTGGCTGTCTGACCGCAGCTGCTGCTACTGCAGGGAGGAAGAGCTGGCCCTGCTAAATGGCCTTGACCCAGCCACCTGGCCCGAGCATACGAGAGAGAGAGGGAGGGAGGGAGGGAGGGAGAGAGAGAGAGAGAGAGAGAGAGAGAGAGAGAGAGAGAGAGAGAGAGACAGAAGAGGGAACGAGTGAGCCGGCCAGGCAGAGCCAGGTGTGAGGGATGGAGGGGCCTCTAATCGGGGCTAACGAGCGAGAGGTGTGTCTCTGCAGGCCCGCGCATGGGGCTAACGGGAGTCAGGTCAGGGAGCCCGGGGCCCCCGCGTGCGCCGCCGGTCACCAGCTGAGCGGCTCTCATCCGGCGGACTGACGGAGGGCGGGACGGTTGCCCGGCTACCGCATCGCTCCCGTCGCCACGGGCGCCTGGGCCCGCCAGGCCGAGTGGCAGCACGCCGACCACGTAGGGCACGGAACGCACGGGGGAGCAGAGGACAGGGAAATGAATTTTTGGTGGTTTTTTTTACATTTCTGTTATTGTTTGTTTACCATTACATTTTACAATGCGGAGCTATGATTATTTTCTCTACTGTGCTGAATGTATTATTTTAATTATGTCATAGACCACCTTGAAAAGCCACCACAACCTCTTTCCCGGTGGATTTGGTTTCTTCCAAATTAATACTGGACCTGGACGCCCCCCTCGCCTCGTCTCAGATAAACACGTTTTCATAGTCTGTTTGCATACATTTAGATTAAGGATGTCCTTAACTGATGAACAGGTCCTCCAAATATTAAGCTATTCAGTATATCAGATTCAATATACTTCATACTTCAGTATACAGTATATCATTCGGACCAATGCCAAGTGAGTAAAAAAAAGTAGATTTGTTTTCCCTTCCTTTTATTTTGAAAGTCCTTGAAAGAACGCTACCGGTAAGTTTAATTTCACACTGCTTGAGTGGCAACTGGTAGTGTGCTGTGTCCTGATTTTAAACTGCAAAAATGCACACGAAAAACACTAAAACGCTAATAACGCCTCGCTGTCTCGTGCCCCCTCTGTTTTTTGGGTTGCATGACGCCCCTGTTGAGCGTATATACTGTAATTACATTTCCAGTTCCCTCTCGGATGCCGTGTCTGTGCTCCCTTTGAAAGATTCTGCTGTGAAACTTCACTGCAGCACAGCTTGGGAATGATGAGGAGGAGGGAGGATGTCACGACCCTAAGCGACGGGGCTCAGGAAGAAGAGCCTGGTCCCGGTTACCCCGCAGCCCGACCGGAAAATCACTCGCTCTCCGTGTTCGCCGCCGCCACCGCGGCGCTTGCCTCCGAAGGCGACTTCTGCATATTTCATCAGCCGGCGCGCTGAGGCTTCCTCTTCTGTCGCACGCCATTAAGAAAACAATTACTTTGCTCCGCCAACCTAATCCGGGCTCCGAGGTTGCGGGCGCGTCGCTGGCGGTCTGCCTGGGTGGGGCTCGCCGCGCTCTCCCACATCATCCGCTCCCGTGGGTGAATATGCACAGTACTTGACTGCTCCGTGAGTGACGCTTCAGTGTGCGCGTTGTACCCTGCGGCATTGAAGATCATGCCCGCTGCGTTGCTCGTCTGTGAGAGGCGCTCTCTCCGTGTGAACGGGAACCCAGTGGATGTTTGATTGACGCCCCCATGGCCACTCCTGTACGCAATGTTGCGTCTGGTTAACTCTCGGCGTCCCAGAGAGAGAGAGAGAGAATTGGGACTGTTCTAGCTGCCGGATTAGGCCGGCGACAAAGCCGCCCGAGTGGAGAGATACAGTGAGTCAGAGCGTATGACGCTCACTGAGCGCTCACCGGGCCCAGCATACTAACTACAACTACAGCACCTGGTCCACCAGTCTGGGAAGAGAGGGGGAGGGGAGGGAGGGGAGGGAGGGGAGGGAGGGGCCCAGGCTGACAGGGGGTGACTGAGGAGACAGAGAGACAGGGTGGGGAGAGAGAGAGAGACAGGGGGTGACTGAGGAGACAGAGAGACAGGGGGTGGGGGAGAGAGAGAGACAGGGGGTGACTGAGGAGACAGAGAGACAGGGGGTGGGGGAGAGAGAGAGACAGGGGGTGACTGAGGAGACAGAGAGACAGGGGGTGGGGGAGAGAGAGAGACAGGGGGTGACTGAGGAGACAGAGAGACAGGGGGTGGGGAGAGACAGAGACAGGGGGTGACTGAGGAGACAGAGAGACAGGGGGTGGGGAGAGAGAGACAGGGGGTGACTGAGGAGACAGAGAGACAGGGGGTGGGGGAGAGAGAGACAGGGGGTGACTGAGGAGACAGAGAGACAGGGGGTGGGGGAGAGAGAGAGACGGGGTGACTGAGGAGACAGAGAGACAGGGGGTGGGGGAGAGAGAGAGACAGGGGGTGTCTGAGGAGACAGAGAGACAGGGGGTGGGGAGAGAGAGAGAGACAGGGGGTGACTGAGGAGACAGAGAGACATGGGTGGGGGAGAGAGAGAGACAGGGGGTGACTGAGGAGACAGAGAGACAGGGGGTGGTGGAGAGAGAGAAACGGGGTGGGGAGAGAGAGAGAGACAGGGGGTGACTGAGGAGACAGAGAGACAGGGGGTGGGGAGAGAGAGAGACAGGGGGTGGTGGAGAGAGAGAGACGGGGTGACTGAGGAGACAGAGAGACAGGGGGTGGGGGAGAGAGAGAGACGGGGTGGGGAGAGAGAGAAACAGGGGGTGGGGAGAGAGAGAAACAGGGGGTGACTGAGGAGACAGAGAGACAGGGGGTGGGGAGAGAGAGAGACGGGGTGGGGAGAGAGAGAAACGGGGTGGGGAGAGAGAGAAACAGGGGGTGACTGAGGAGACAGAGAGACAGGGGGTGGGGGAGAGAGAGAGAGACAGGGGGTGTCTGAGGAGACAGAGAGACAGGGGGTGGGGGAGAGAGAGAGACAGGGGGTGACTGAGGAGACAGAGAGACAGGGGGTGGGGGAGAGAGAGAGAGACAGGGGGTGACTGAGGAGACAGAGAGACAGGGGGTGGGGAGAGAGAGAGAGACAGGGGGTGACTGAGGAGACAGAGAGACAGGGGGTGGGGGAGAGAGCGAGACAGGGGGTGACTGAGGAGACAGAGAGACAGGGGGTGGGGAGAGAGAGAGACAGGGGGTGGGGAGAGAGAGAAACGGGGTGGGGAGAGAGAGAGAGACAGGGGGTGACTGAGGAGACAGAGAGACAGGGGGTGGGGGAGAGAGAGAGACAGGGGGTGACTGAGGTCTCTCTACTGGGAGAGAGGAAGATGGGAGCACAGACAGGCAGACGTCAGTGTGGGGAAGACAGAGCACCCCAGGGCCCCTCTCAGCCAGCCCTGTGTGATTGGGGCCCGGAGGAGCGAGTCTGGTGGGGATTCACACGTCAGGAGCCCGCGGGGAGATTCCACTGCTCTCAGCAGCCAGTCTGCTCCCATGTGAGAGCCTAATAGGCCATTCAGCTGGCACTCCTCCCCAGCTACACATCCCTGGTCCCACTGGGTTAGCTCCTGCTAAGAAGAAGAGAAGAGAGAGAAAGAGTAAAAAAAAAAGAAGAAAAAAAAAAGGATTTGAGGCCTGGTTTGAAGGAGGGGTGGGAGTTGGGGGGGGTGGGTTATTCCTGTCTCTTAGTGTGCTGTCATGTGTATGCAGGGGTGCTTGTCTCTGCTGTCCCGTTGACCTGCAGGCTACAGCCAGCTGGCCCAGAGCCCCACAGTTGACCGCTGGGTCCAGGGCACTCTCCTCTGGGCCTCCCCTGACCAGCAGCCCGAGCAGTGTGTTAATTAGAGGCGGGCGGCCATGTTGGACACATCACCCCTGGTGCACTTCCTGGAACAAAGCAGGTTTTCATTGGCTGAATCGGTTAATTGGGGATTATTGGTCATTTTTCAAGGGGTTTTGCTATATTACTGCAAAACTGTATGCTCTTGTTTTTTGGTCCTTGGAAAAAGACGAAGCACTTGAGTTTGTTTGCAGCATGGCACAAATTTAGCCTAATGGATATTTAGCTTGTACTGAAATGTCTCTCTTGGAAAATTTGATGAAAGGAGAATAGGGGGATTAACACATTGCAAGCTTGATTATCAGTACAGAAATATCATATCCCCACTTGGTTTTTACTAATCAATCCCCATGTTGCAGATGAAATATTCAATACTATTTTAAACTCAATTACTGTACCTAATGTCTTCAAGTATTCAAGTATTAAACTGTGCCACACAGTGCAGGCAATACAGTACGTGGTCTGTAGACCGTTTTGTCACTTCTGCCAGAGAGGCTTATACCTATCCCTTCTGGTTCTCCCCTCACCTCAACACTAATGCCAGCCTAGTCCCTGGTGGTTAGCTGTCAGCCGGTCATCCAGCCAGGAGCCTGACCGCTGAGGTAAGAGGATCTCCGCCTCTCTCCCGGGCTGTGAAGAGACGCCCTGCTCTCATCCTCTGAGGGCTCATCTGATAAGTGGGTGAAGACACCAGGGAGGGTCTCCCAGGGGAAGGGATTTCTCTCGCTCTCCTTGTCTCACACACACTCTCTTGCACTCTCGACCGCTTTCTCGCGCTCTCTCACCCTTTGAGGCTCTTGCCTTCTTTCTCTCTCCTCTCTCTCTCTCTGTCTGGCTCTGTCTCTCTTCAAGTCTCTTTCTATCTATATCTCTCTCTTCCAGTCTGGTTCTGTCTATCTCTCTCCCACATTGCTCTCTCTGTCTGACTCTCTCACTTCAGGTCTCTTACTCTCTCTCTCTCTCTCTCTCTCTCTTTTTAACATTGAGATTTAACAATTTTATCTATTGAGGTCCCTCCCTCTCTCACTCTCTTTAACATTGATATTCAACAACTGTATCTTTTGCGGTTCATCAATTTCTTGCTGATTCTTGACTATTTACTTCCTGATTATGTGTATATCATTAAAGGATTTGTAAAGAAGAAAAGTTCTCGTTCTGAAGTTCCTTTTCCCTAGCATAACCAGGTAATGATAGCAGTTAAAGTTCAGAGCGAATTGTGTATGTGGGTGTGTGTGCGTGCGTGCGTGCGTGCGAGCGAATAACTGAGGAAATTACTATGAGAAACCAGTATAACAGATTCAGAACACTTAACTCTTCAAGTGGTAAATGTTCACAGCTGGCTGGTAATAGCACAACAGCACCCTGTGATTCAGGTATCGCGCCGCTTCGGATAAAAGTGAAGTGCAGTGAGCCTTTCGTTTTGTTTTACCTAAACTGCTTCATGCGGAGAGACGTGTTGCCTACGAGGGTGGAGAAGAACGCTTTGGCAACTCAGGAGACACAGTGACCTCGCAGCCGCCCCATCCTCGTCCACATGGGTCAAGGAGCCCAGCTCATTCCAACGGACGCCAGTCTGAATTCAAAGCCCCCCCCCCCCCCCACACTCGCCGTCGACTATCATCTGAGCGAGCGCCAGCAGGCCTGCGGGGAGGGGGGCGCGAGCGGGAAGGAGGTGTCCAGAGGAGACCGGAGAGCAGTAGGAGCGCCTGGACGCGAGGCCAAGCCGAGTCTCCCCTCCATCTGCTCAGATCGGTCTCATTAAGTCGAACATGGGAGCAGGGCCGCTCGTAGGCGGGAGGACGGCGAGGTGATTACATGGAGCCTAACCTTGTGGAAAATGACATTAGCGAATGCAAAGCGGCCGTAATGTCTCCCCGTATGGTTGACTAGCCACGATTAAACCGTCAGCTGAAAGGAACCAGGAGCTAACGCATGCTCTTTAGCTGGCTAATGCGGTGTTGGGAGCTACAGATGGATTCACGGGTACTATTTGATTCGGCGTTCGCGACCACGCTTGTGTGTGGGTGGGGGGGGGGGGTGTTTGTCCGCCAACAACTGTGCGCCTCCGTGGGGGGGGGGGGGGGGTCACGTGATGGACTGTCGAGGACGTGCCGTGATTGAGGACGTTCCTTCGCCATCACTGTCCTTGCGTGAGTAAAAACCCCTTTAGTGCATTAACCTTGTGAAATAAATCAGGAGGGAGGGAGAGAGAGAGGGGGGGGGGGACCCGCAAACGGGGCTGCGTTAATACTGGACACGTTCGATCATGGACCAAGGGAACCTGACAACAGAGAAGGCAAGGCAAGTTTATTTGTATAGCACATTTCAGCCACAGGGCAATTCAAGGTGCTTTACATGAGACATTAAAAGCATTAAAACAAAATGCAAGACATTATAGACATTTAAAACAAAAAGCAGGACAAATAGAATACAGGAATAAAAGTTACAGTGCAGTATACAGATAAACATAACTCCTCTTAGAAAGCAGTAGCAAAAATAAAAGTCTTCAGGCTTGTTTTAAAAGAACAGAAGAAGAGTTGCAGCAGACCTGAAGTTTTCTGGAAGTTTGTTCCAGATATGTGGGGCATAAAAACTGAATGCTGCTTCTCCATGTTTTGTTTTAACTCTGGGGACAGAAAGCAGACCTGTGCCAGACGACCTGAGGGGTCTGGATGGTTCATAATGTAGCAGGAGATCAGAAATATATTTTGGCCCTAGACCATTCAGTGCTATGTAAACCAACAGCAGTATTTTAAAGTCAATTCTTTGACAGACAGGAAGCCAGTGTAAAGACCTTAGAACTGGAGTGATGTGATCCACTTTCTTAGTCTTAGTGAGGACTCGAGCAGCAGCGTTCTGAATCAGCTGCAGCTGTCTGATCGATTTTTTAGAGAGACCTGTAAATACGCCGTTACAGTAGTCAAGTCTACTGAAGATAAATGCATGGACAAGTTTTTCCAAATCCTTCTGGGACATAAATCCTTTGATCCTTGATATATTATTCAGGTGATCGTAGGCTGACTTTGTAATTGACTTAATGTGGTTGTGGAAATTCAGGTCTGAGTCAATGACACCAAGATTTCTGGCTTCGTTTGTGGTTTTAGCATTACTGATTGAAGTGGAGCACTGACTTTTAATCGTTCTTCTTTGGCTCCAAAAACAATTACTTCAGTTTATTTTTTGTTTAGTTGGAGAAAGTTCTGGCACATTCAATCATTGATTTGTTGAATGCACTTACTCAGTGCTTGTATGGGATTATAGTCTCCTGGTGATATGGTGATATAAATTTGTGTGTCGTCTGCATAGCTATGGTAACATATTTTCTTGTTTTCCATAATTTGAGATAGTGGGAGCATGTAAATGTTGAACAGAAGAGGCCCCAGGATGGAGCCTTAGGGAACTCCACAGGTCGTTTTTGTTGGCTCAGATTTGGAATTGCCTATAGACACAAAATAGTCCCTGTCCTTTAAGTAGGATTCAAACCAATCTAACACTGTACCAGAAACTCCCAGCCAATTTTCCGGTCGGCCTAGTAGTATGTTATGGTCTACCGTGTCGAACGCAGTGCTGAGATCCAGTAGTACTAAGACTGAGATTTTGCCATTATCTGTGTTTAAATGGATGTCATTAAATACCTTAATTAGAGCAGTCTCAGTGCTGTGGGGTGGTTGAAATCCTGACTGGAAGACATCAAAGCCATTACTTAGTGCCAGGAAGTTATTAGAAGGAGACGAATGCGGTGGTCAAGCTCCCGTCTGACAAAGGGGAACTTGTCCATTCAGCAGAACCTTTCATGGCTTCACATATTCAGCGTTTCAGATATCCTGACCCCCTTCGGCAGAGTTCCCTCTTATACTATTCCAGCCGGCGCCGTGTTGAACCTGTGGCGCTCGGCCTGGAGCCAGCGTGCTGGGACGAGTGTCGTGGGAATGTAGGAGGTCTAGATTGATCAGCTTGACCGTGACCCTGTGGAGGGCAGGTGAGCGGGGGATACCGGAGCTAATGGAGCTGCTGTGTGCGAGGCTGCGTCTGGCCGCTCCAGCACTCTGACTGCCTCAGGGCCAGGCTGACCGGGTCTGCAGTCTAGCCCCCTCCTGTAGGAGCTGTACTACACCCTCCATGGATTTGGTGGGATTAAGCGGTGTGCATCCTCGGTGATCGCCTAATCTGATTTTCCAGACGATCCTGTTAAATGATGCATTACCCAGCGTGCGTGTGTCCATGGCTGTCTTCACTTGTTGTGTGGCCCTAATGAGTGCTACAGCAGTAACAGCATGGAGAGAGGTAGCAACTCCACCTGCGGGCTCTAATAACAGGTGTCAACAACATTGTCTGCCCCCCCCCCTGCCATGAGTTCTCATTCAGAAACGGGCACACCGGGCCTATCCAACCAGGACGCGCAGCCTACAAACCGCTATTTCAATTGACTCAGCGGTCGACCAATTCTTTGTTGTTTTTTTACAGACTCCTCAGCCTGTGAGTAGTGTGGTGAAATGATGGGTTCTAGGAGTGGGGAGGTGGGGGGGGGGGCGGGGGGGGGGGCTCTTTCTTTGGTTGAGGACCCACGTGAAACAATGTGACAGATATGGTTGCGCCCGGGCTAATGTCCGCTGAATGCCACTGCACTTTGGTTAATGCAAAGTAGCTTGACATTTAAGGAGCCTGGACGGCATGTAATTGGAGCTGTGGCCTTTCCGCCTCCCCCCTCCTCCCCCTCTGTCAGGACAAAGTGAACACGGTGCCGATCCCTCCCGCTGACACGAGGAACGGGCGGCCGGCAGCTCTCCTCCGCCACAATGGGGTCTCGGGGCAAATTGGTCACAGTTAAAAGCAAGGGGAGGGGAGGAGGAGGAGAGGAGGGGGGCCAGCGCTGAGGAGCGGGGACTGTTTCTGCACGTCTTCTTTGTTTTGTTTTTAAAGCAAAGCTAGCGCATATTTCAGCGACCTGACCCTGGATAAGTGGATGAAGATGGATGGTTTTGGGATGTTCCCAAAAACCACTGAAATGCAATTCGTCTGATGTAGAGAAAAGCAACGTCCTACTTTGTAAGGCTGACCGGCAGCCAGTACCAGAGGTGAAGCCGTCTTTCCGCTCTCATAGTTGAAGCTGCTCACCTCCGAACTTCATTCGATACGCGGCTCAATTCAAGCGGCTGAATCTGTGACCTCTAAACGGAAAAGGAAAGAAGAAGAAAAAACTGTATCTCCAAGACGTCATAAAAAGGTCATAAACGCCATAAAACGACATATTCATATCGGATATAGCCTGTAAAATGGGTCTAGATTGGATGCCCTCGCGGTGAGGAATAAGGCCTCAGGGCAGAGGGGGATATACTGCCTCCGTGATAAAGGTGACATAATACTACTCTCTCCTCCCTATCCGCGGGCAACAGCAGGCCATATATCACTGCAGAGAGGTGGTAGCCAAGCGAACACATCAAGGACAAGGATCATGATGATATCTACAGCAACGATTTCATTGGACCCCGTGCTCCACATTTCATCCGGACCGCAACACTTAGGCCTCGGTTTACTGTACACAGAGGCCTGGGTACGTTAAGTTTGATTCACCTGTCTACTTTCAGAAAGGAACGCTGAAAGTCCTCAGCGAGTCCTCAATCTTGCAACTGCCGCAGGAAACTATTCCCCGATTTGGGTTCGGCGAATACATTGTTTGTATCTTAATTGAAATTCAAAGTTAGTGAATTGTGGGCACATCCAGTGGCTCTGGGGGCCCTTGAGCTGTCAGTGTAGTCGCCAGCTAGTCCCAGCAGCTTCAGTATCAGTGTAACCAGATTCTCTCTCTCTACTCAAGAGCCTTATGGAGAGACAGGCCGTCTAGAAGGTTCTCTTCGCTTACTTGACCTTATCAGGAGCCGCTCATAATTGCTCTTCCTGTGCGTGCAGTCCAGCAGCCCTCTGCTCAGTGGCCTGTACTAATGCTTTATGAAAGAACCTTGGAAAAATACATTTCCTCTGACTCTCTAAGCGAAAGGTCGTTAAAGCCTCTCTCGACACCCCTGGTGAAACCTGCAGAATTACAATACTTGCACTTCTCTGCTCTCCTTCTCACAAATTGCGCTCTCCTGTCTTTCAAAGAGTTGAAGTCACACGTGTGTTGGCTCAGTGGCAGGGCTGTCACTGCATGTGCATGAGGCCAAGGAGATACAGTATAGTATATACAGTAAGTACAGTACAGTTCAATATTCAGTATAGTATACTGTACTTTCTTTGGCAGGATGGATGAGGCCTATACAGACCATAATGAGATGTTCTATCGCCATGACGCTCAGTTGTTCTCCAGAATGTAGGCACGCACGGCTAGCTACACCTCCCTACTATCAAATCAAATGTGTTCAGTAATAAATTAAAACAACAGCAAACCCACCCCCCGTGACTGAATCGATACCGCCCCTTCCCAGCTGACAGCTTAATTGGCTGTAGCCTAGCCCCCTGCCTGACCAAACAGAATCAAATCCGGCCATTCTGCTGGGGCAGCATTTCGTCCCCCTGACCTTGCTCTAGCCATTAAAAAAAACCTCCTCCTCTCTTCCTCTCCCTCATCCCTCATCCTGTTCACTGGAGAACTGTGTCACTGTGAGCACATAGGCCAGATAACACACATGTAACAATAAGTGCCTGGATGCCCTCTATCGATGGAACTGCCAATCCAAACTAGGTTTTAATAACAGCATGTAGGGGGGTGAGACACTTTAATGATTACGCTCGACACAGATATCAATAAGAAATCCAATAGACCCAGTTGTTGGAAAACCTCCGGCCAGTTGTAGGTCTATCTGTCTGAGCTCCGGCAGCGTCCCTCTTGCCTGAGACCGAGACAGAACCCACCCCGACTGTAAAATCGATCCAGTCATTGCGCTCCGAAAGTGCGGGTGCTTTTTCACTCTGCTGCCTTTCAGAAAGGCAGAATCCAATCTGGCTTTATTGCCTCCGCTGTGGGCATTTAAGTGATTACCGCTTACTTGGGCTTTTGTCACCCCTGAATGAATTTCACACTTGAGATGCCTTCAAAATGTTTGCTCCCCATTTGATGCTGTCGCTTAGCTGGCCCGCTTTGGAAGTGGCTCAAGCTTTGTCTTGAGAGATCCCTGTAAGACCCTACAACAAGTCTAGCCATCAGGTGTGAAAGCAATCACGGTGAGCCAAGTCAAAATCTGCCTTGTGTTACTCTCAGCTAAGTGTGATGGATTAGCATGTGTCATTAATGCGAGTGGACCCAAGAGACCACAGATTACAGCTCGGCCGATAAGAAGTCCCCCCTCCACCTCGCTCTCGCGTGTTTACGTTGTGTCTGCTTGTATTACAGACGCTTGTTCCGGTCCAATTCATTTTTTTCTAATTATATGAATACGAGAACAGTTTTTAATTAAGGCTGTCTCTAATGTCACAGCTGTGAACGTGGTTGCCACAGGTAAATAAACACTCCGCTCTATTGGTACTGTATTCTATTTGGAGGGGAGACAATGTGATAGGAAATTAAGTTGTTACTTAAAGGTCGGATAGGTTGTTTGCTTTTGGCTTTATTTGGTAAAATTGGCATAATATCCTTTCAGCTATCAGTAACAAAAGTGCTCTGACAATAAACTTGGATCTCAGTGTTTACCACTGCCTCTGTATTTTGGATTCAAAGAATGCACCGTGCCTGAATGTATTGACCAATCAGGGTCTCAATCTCGCCACACCTACCAGTCATGTTTGGAGGGAGGGACTACATCATGATTGACAGGAGGGAGGGGTGGGTTCTTTTGAAAAAGATGACCAATCGGAGGCCTTGTTGACGTCAAACTACCTACCCCGCCTTTAACTTAGTGCTCAGCCCTCCACCCTCAGTGGCTCAGCTCTGACTGTATGTACAGTAGCCTGAGCGTGTTAAATCCAGACACTATGATGAAAGCTTGGTGCTTTCATATGCTCATGAAATGAAATTCAACTTTATTGTCGTACAGCTTTTTTGTGACACACACATGCGCGCAGTGAGCGGTGACACCCGGAAACACACACAACACACACGCACGCAGGAGCAGTCCTTCCTCCAAGGGTGGCCAGGAGCAGTGGGCAGCCCTTAGAGCGCCCGGGGACCAATCCAAGAGCAGCGGGCAGCCCTTAGAGCGCCCGGGGACCAATCCAAGAGCAGTGGGCAGCCCTTAGAGCGCCCGGGGACCAATCCAAGAGCAGTGGGCAGCCCTTAGAGCGCCCGGGGACCAATCCAAGAGCAGTGGGCAGCCCTTAGAGCGCCCGGGGACCAATCCAAGAGCTCATGCCCAGTCCTGGTCAGGGACAGACAGGAGAGTGACCGTTTCTCCTGAATGCTTTTATATCGGAGTTCTTTGTGGATGACCACTCGTAAACACGGGGAGAACATGCAAGCTTCACACAGAAAGGCCCGGAGATATTCATTGTCAAGAAGCCCTAATTTAAGACTTGAAGCGTTGTTTATACTGTATGCTACTGTATTTGCACCACTTTGTTTTATTGCTAGAATGACTGACCATGCTTTCCTAGCATGTCACTTGATTGCCACTTAATTTAAATGTTAAATCCAGGCCCACATATCCAGTGCTATAAAGACACTAGCTTTGTTGAAATACTGTAGTGTTCACATTCTCTATAGTCCTTGTGCCTGGGATGGCTCAATTTCAGCTGATTAAAGCAGTCTTTTCAAATTTACCACAGAGGAACACTTCAGTAAACATAACCTATACAGTAGCTGCATTACAAATCATGAATATTTATGATTGAGTAACACACTTGTAATTCCCATAGAACTGCTTTGCTTCAATAAATGTGCAGTCCATTTCATCCTGGCCACCTCCCTCCAGTAGACGGACACAGCTGATGTGTTCGATGAACAGGGTATACCATATCCCCCCGTTTTAATTGCCCTCTCCTCTTTGCATGTTGATTCAAGGTCAGAGGAGTTTGGGGGGGGGGGGCGGGTGCTCTGATCATATTCCTCCCAACGCCACTGATTAAGCAGCGAGGCTCCGGTGCACGACCAGGTGCTGATTAATATTCATGAGCGGGGAGTCGAGCTCCCGCCCCTGCCTGCCTGCCTGCCTGCCTACCCGTTAGCTCACCTGGGCCTACAGTACATGGGTTTTTATGTAAATGCCAGGTGGTGCCAAGTTCTTTGCACATTATCAAGATCAGCTGGGAAGATGGAGTATATTTTTGGCCCACTAATATTGTTATGTCTTAATGGAGATCGTAGTGTTTAAGGTCTGCCTGTCAACTCTGTTTTGCCTGTGTGTCACAAGCTCTTCACATCCGTTACTAGTGTGCCGTTAAAGGGTTAACACGGTGGGGTGGTTGAATGTGACACTTGCCAGTTGTCTTTAGACAACAACAACAAAAATCAGTAAATAAAGTGTATTTTTAAAATGTATTTTTCTAGGCCTGGGCGTGGTCATGAGAAGTGTCACATGCTCCCAGCTCCCACTGTCCACACAGGTTTGTTACCCTGGGCACCTCCATGATACACGCTCATCTTGGGAGACTGAATTTCCACAAGACTGCTAATTAGTATACCAAGTATCGATAACCAAGGTAAGGACGCTGACTTCTCTGATAATGTTCTTTGCTAGCTAGCTAGCCGAGTTCAGATAAAAGCACAGCGCTAGTCCTTAAGAGCCACTCTAATTTAAGTGAACCCTAACGTTAGGGTTCTCGTCCACAACACCGCTCTCTTTTTCAGAGTCGCCTTCCATTAATCATGGTACAGCATATGTGACAGACTGCCCCCCCCCCCCCCCCCCCACACACACACACACACACAGAGTACACCTCTATTCATATAAGCCCCCTGTCCTCCTTGTCTGGCTGGATTCGCTGGTTAAACACCGTCAGGGTCAGGCCATGCTTTAGCTGCAGGGCTTCTCTGTCCATTGATGGCTCTTGATACTCGCAGTAGTGTGACCCCTGACCCCTGTGTTTTGGCTGCCCTCTGAAATCTAGCACAGCGTGGCAGCATTTGCTGATCTCATTTCGTATGCTCCTCTTCTCTTCTACACGGAAAAGACTGTCCTTAGCGTTATCATCCATTATTACAATAGTTCACTGTTGCTCGCCACACGTTAGTAGGTTTGTACTAATTTCCCATTCTGGGTTGTCTGGGTTCATGCTGTGTGCTGTTTATTTGCGAGTGTTTATGCCTGGGGCTATAGATTATTGGTTTTCCAATTTGTCACTAAATTATGGTATTTTTGGAGAAAATTGTTGTTGTGTGACATGATCTGGAGAGCAGAAGTAATTACACTCTAAAGCCAGTAGTTCTTAGAGCTGGAAATTCTTTAATTTGACCCCTACGTGAGCTGGAAAGCCTTCAATTATCCATTTCAAATCAGGTCATTGTGTGACCTGCTGTGGGAGTCATCAGAGTCAACAACTTTCAAATCTCCTTGGTTGTGTTGAATATCCGCTGGACGAGGACTGTTTCCCTTTCATTGGCCCCTTCAATGTATTAGTGCCATTGATTACTCCTGATCCTCTGCATTACATTACATTACAGTCATTTAGCTAACGCTTTTATCCAAAGCAACTTAAAATAATTACATTTAACATAGGAAAAGCCAATGTACTACTAGGCCTACTTGCTAGAACTCACAAGTGCATCTCCTTTCTAAAATAAGTGAATAAGAGCATAATCTAGTGCCGAAGGCAAGGCAAGTGCGAGAATAGCAATCTGAAATACAATAGGTGCTTAAGAGGGAGAATCGTGGTAGTACTTCTTGAAGAGATGAGTTTTGAGCCTGCGGCGAAAGATGGGCAGTGACTTGCTGTCCTGACGTCGGTGGGCAGTTCATTCAACCACTGCGGGGCCAGGACAGAGAAGAGCCGTGACCTTGTCGATTGACCGCAGGGGCCTCGGAGTGACGGGGCAACCAGTCGCCCCGAGGTAGCAGAGCGTAACGGTCGTGAGGGGGTATAGGGTTTGACCATGGCCTGGAGGTAGGAGGGGGCTGTTCCTTTCATTGCCCTGTAGGCTAGTACCAGGGTTTGAAACTGGATGCGAGCCGCTACAGAGAGCCAGTGTAGGGAACGGAGAAGGGAAGTTGTGTGGGAGAACTTGGGATGGTTGAACACCGGTGGTTGAACGCTGTAAAAACACTGTCCTGGTTATATTCACCGTTCCTAAGCGGTCACAGATGAACGATGCGACTGACATATTGGACTATGTCACAGTCCCATTTCCCAGTGTTCTTTGCCTGTGCGTCAATGGTGCCAATGACATGGGTCATTAGTCAGGATTACTCAGAGCTGCCTGCAGAGCTGCCAGCCTCTCTCATTCAATCTGACTCCTGATAGCTGAGCTCCATCCATCAAGACCTCTCCATCATATCATCTTCAATATCTATTTATTTTTTTATTTTTTCAAAATCATTCTATCATCTCGTTTAACGATCAGGGGTGGAACCGGGGGGGGGGGTGTCCCTTTTGAGCATCCTAATGGTGTCATGTCATTTCTTTCAAGTTGTGGCCAAGTGTTTTTACAGGGGGAAGGGGGGTGGGGGTGCATTTCTTCAGAGGATTCCTCTCCTTATGCCTTCCTTTGAAAAGCGTTTGAGATATGGTACCTGGAACCGGTTTGTGTAACATGACGTGCGCACGTTTGAACACGTCCTTTGTTCTTGTGAGATGCGGCTCCTCGTCTCGCTGAACATGTGTTCGCGCCGCGCCGAACACGCTCGGCAACAAGGCTTGGTTGGATGGCGGATGCTCTTCTTCAGCACTCAGGGCCTCGTTAAGCCGCTCCGCCGTGTTTGGCTCGGCTGCCATTTCAACGCCTTCCCTCTCTCTCCATTAGTGCTCTGATTGAAAGTCGTGCCAGGGGTTAAATGATAATCATCACCCTCTCACTCATCTGGCATAGCTGGTGGGATTCAAACAGCTATCCAGGAAGTGCAGCGCTTTGCTTAATTAACCTTTGGGGCCAATTGTGTCATTAAAAAATGTTCGAAATCGCTGCTAAGCTGTCGGTTTTGTGCTCCCTCGATACATGTTCAAATAGACCTCAGCAAAGGATGGCTCATTTCAGCCAAGGCTAAAGGAGGGACTTTATTGCTCCTTGATTTACTTTATAATAACATTACCGCACTGCATTCTGAAGCTGCTAGCTGATGTTTGACAGAACACTGACCTAGCCCAATATAATGGCATACATAAACACCCATAAACGTTTATAGTCAATTCCTCAGAGGGGAAAAGCTTCCAGGGAGCCTAATGTGTTTTTATGACGCGTCCCCCGGTGGTGGTCTCCATGGTGACGGGTGGAAGCTGCGGTATGGAAGTGCAGATTGGCGAGGCAGCTGGCGCGGCGCCAGGGGGCGGGCGCTCAGCCTGGGGTCTGTCTGCGGCGCCACCTGCTGTTCAGCGGGAGAACCGTCCCTCTCCACCTGTTGGTGGCGCTCACCTGCCCATAACCGGGAGATCACCCCTACAGTACCTGCCGAGAGGCCGCAGTACCCTCCCTGGTGTAGACACGGGGGGGCTGAAGGCTACTGGTGACCTTCACCGGACCTAAATGGCCTGTAGCTGTCAGTGGGACCTGAGGAAATGTACATGACTCAACATCTACTCATGACTCAGCATTTACACTGGCTAGCTCATTCATCTGGCCCTTCGACGAGATCGTCTTTTTTTTTTTTTTGCTCAGCAGATCATAACGCCGACTCGTCTGCCAGAACTATCTTGTAGAGGCAGACCGGAGCAGCTTAGTAACGGTAGTGTGTCTCTCTCTCTCTGACTGTCTGATTGACAGGTGTGATGGAGTCTCACCTGCGCTGACTAAGACCCCCTGATGTGATATCACAATCACACTCCCACCCATGTGGGAATTACTGTACACTATTACTTGTATCAGGATTTTACTGATGCATCAACACGTTATGTTAGCTACAGTATAAAGTCTGTTCAACTGTCGTAATACAGTGTGAGTCATAAAGTTTCTCTTCAGAGAGGATCTATTAGAGGGCTCTCTAGACAGCTTGTTCATGGCCATTATACCCTAAGCAGATAAAGCAAGGTCTTTCGATTGTGTTTCCTCTGGGTTGATTTGTACACATGCCCCCGACCAGCAGCACCTCTGCTAGGTCCCCTTGAACATCCCAGATGGGACCAGCGTCGGTCCAATTCAGATTTTATAGAGTGGCTTTTGTTTTCCATTGTATTCCATTATTGATGCTGCACTTTAGTGGCTCAGTGGGCACTGATTTTCTGCCAGAGCCCATCACATTCAATAGTGCCTCCTTCTCCTCCCCAGATAACAGCAGAAAGCCTTTTAAGCATTTCCAGGTGACTTATCTATAGTCTAGATGGCCTGCCCACGCCAATCCATTTCAGGCTCACTCCCTCTCTCTCTCAACCTTTTTATTGATAAAACAGTGCTGTTTTATGAGACTTGAGGCCACCAGATACAGCTCCTAACAGAAATATCATGTTTTATATTGGAGGGGTAAGAGCTAGGAAAATAACACTTCATTTTTATGCCATTTTACAAGCAGCACCCAACATCCACTCCCCCATTTCAGAACTATCACCCAGAATGTAGTGTGTCGGTACTGTATTACCAAAGACAGTTAGAGTTAATGTATCGTTAAGTGTATTTTACAGACTGATGTTTCTCTAATGTGTTTGGGGAGGCTACAGTATAGGGTTTTAGCTTTCATCACATTCAGTAGGACTTTATTGACATTTGGCAGTGGAAGTCTCATTAGAGAGCAGTATTGAGAGAGAGAGGGGGACGGAGAGACAGAGCTAGAGAGAGAGGGGGGGGCGAGAGAGAGAGAGAGTGAGAGAGAGAGAGAGGGAGAGAGAGAGGGAGGGAGATGAGAGCGAGCGCAGGAGAGAGGGGAAGAGGATCTAATCTATGGGGTGTCAGCTCAGTGCCGGATGAAATCCGCCTGCTACTTTCATGAGGAGGTGTCTGGAGGTGCAGATCTAATAGAAAACACTGTGGCTGAGCCTTCTCCAATCTGCAGGCCAGTGCTGCCCAGGGGCTCCACAACACTTAAAGGGGAGGACTAGGGAGACAACCGTAAGATGTAAGACCTGTCATTAGCACTGCCTTGAACCAGAGTTGTCAAGGCACAACCAATCACAAAATTCCCCCCTGAAAGATTTGGACAAAATGAAAAGTCTCCGCCATGATGTCCATTCCAGGCGTCATCCGTTAACCCAACGCGCCTGATGGTTTTCTTCGCATAACCTACTAGGAACTCTCTGTTGGAAACTGTTTGGAAAAAGGCGGTCAGTCACTTCAGGCAATTCTTGGCAGGTGATTGGACGGACCATCTGTCTATCACCGTCACCTTCAACCGCTCCTCGCTGTCATCACACCTACACACGCCCAGCGTAGCTGTTTGTATTTCAAATTCCTCAGAACCAACGCTGCTTGGCGAGATCGTTCTCCGATCTGGCACAAACGGATCTCTATGGAGCGTATCCAGACTGATAGCGAGAGAAACTAGAATGTGAGCTCGGTGAAATCAGGATGTCTCACGAGGCTAGTCATCCGTGACAGCCAGCCCCCAAACAAGCTGTGTGACAGTGAGCAGGTCATACAGGGAGAACAGACCGGGCTGCTGGGGCTGACGGTGACGTTGTCCAGGGCCAGCAGTCTGCCGTGACTACAAGGAGCTAATTCTCTTATCTGGAGGAGAGTACCTGCTGATAATCAGATTTGTGGATCTTTTATTCCCCAGCAGCAGGTTGATGTTGAATAATAAAAAATTGGACCAGCCTACACACAGCCATCACCAAAGGGATTGGCTCTTGTCCAGGTGACATTGATTTGTCGTTAACACTCACCAATGATGATGGACTGGAGGGGTGGGGGGTATGTTTCTCAGTCCCTTAGGGCCCCCTGCTCTCCATCAGGTCCTCCCTTGTTCTCCGAACCACACAATTCCCCTAGAGAGTCTGCTAACGTGCGTAGAGTTGCCGCTCAGAGGGCCAATGTGCGGCCGCATGGAATGGGTCTTGATAGTGGCGGGCTACTGTACACAGTGGAGTTGATGTGTTGCCATGCGGTCAAACTGCCAGGGAATCGGGGTGCAGTATCTCTGATGACCGGTGGAGCAAAAGGTGCCCCTCTGGAGAAATGTCTTTTCAACCACTCCTTGTTGTTACATTACATTACAGTAATTTAGCTGACACCTGTATCCAAAGCGACTTACAGTAACTGCATTTAACGTAGGAAAAGCCAATGTACTACTACTCATAAGTGCATCTCCTTTCTAAAACAAGTGACTAGGGCGCAGAGGTACTAACGTTTGAGAGCGCAGCGTAAACAGCGCTTTGGGCAGTCCGCAGAAAGTGCGTGCGGTGCGTCTTCAGTTTGCGTTGGATGTACAAAGCCTGCGCCTCAATGAGCGATCAGCGCATGTCACCGCCCTCAAACCGTAATGCGCGTGGGAAAATATAGCGGCTTGGAGTACGCAGTCTTGCTTTGTCCATAATTAGGATACCTCTGTCTAATTGACTGCTTTAAATTATGAGGACTAATGTGGTAGGCTATCTTTAGGCTGGTCACTGCTGTTGATGGTTTAGGGAGATGATCGCATTGGCCTTGTGTATCTTATTTGCAAGTGCATTGTAGGCTATCCCTGGCATCTATTCATTTTCTAAAGCCAATTGTTTAATTACAAAACCTTGTATCCCTGAATGGTGCCAATTGTACTCAGTGATTGTCTGCATTGTGAATGCTCCAGTCCACGTTAATTGTAATTTACTGCATTTGAATAATTTCAGGCCTTAATACATTGGGACATTAAATATATCTGAGACCAATTTGATTAGTAGACTATACGACCTCGTCAGTGTTGCAAGAATATCAGATTATCAAAAATATTGAATAATAATTGCTCCCCCGTGTAGGCCTATGCAATTCCTATTAGGCTACTGTATGTTTATAATTAACAAGGGATATGGTTAAGGCTGGTAAATTATGCGCAACTGGATTACACCTGCTTTGTGGAGAAAGGCGGAGAAATTTAACCGCAAAACTGACGTGCGCTTTACCCCGCAGTTTTCATACCTAGCCTACGACGGGATATTAAACAACGTGTCCTTGCGCATCTCCTCCCTGTTTTGTGCGCGTTCACACCCACCTTTCCCTCGACCCTCCCATAAATGCATATGCATGAGTAGGAAAGCGCAACTTGCCCTTCTGTGAGCCTGCGCCAGGCAGAATTCGGTTTGACCCATGTGTGGTCTGTTCGTACATATGTACCATGCCATGTTCTCAGGCGCATGGTGTGACGAATAACACCAAAAACGGGGGCTAACATGTTAGTACATCTGCCCCTATAAGCATAATCTAGTGCTGAAGGCGAAGTGCAAGAATAGCAAACTAAAAATACAATAGGTGCTTAAGAGGGAGGAGGGAGGATCGTGGTGGTAGCCTACTTCTTGAAGAGGTGAGTTTATTTTTTTAGCCTGCAGCAAAAGATGCGACTCATCTGCCGTCCTGACGTCAGTGAGCAGTGAGAGTGAGAGTCGGGGGAGAGAGGGGGGCATGGAGGGACACCGCGACTCAACGGACACAGCGTACAAAAGAGCTTCAGTCGAGATCACTTTAGTCAAAATTGACCCATTATTAGCATGCAACTATAAATACATAGCATATGAATTTTGGCGGTGTGCTCTGTTCGGGGGGCCCCCTGCCTTCCACCGATGTGGAAAGCGCGTTAGCAGGGGGAGGCAATCTAGGTGTTCCCCCCCTCTGGGCCGCTTGACCCAGAGAGCCAGAAGGGGGAACGGCATCTAGCCCCCTGCCTCTATGACGATCAGAGTGGGCTGCGATCGGGAAGACGCTCGGAGGTAACTCAGCCCACTAAGACCGTCAAAGAGAGCCACAGGGGGACTGCTGTACATTATAGTCCCTGGCCCCCACGGGCCGACGCTTCGTGGAGTCCGAAGGAGATACAGCCTAGTGTCTCTGCCTCCATGGTGACCGGAGGGACCGCTGGATGGCCATCCGTAGATGACATCGACATATGCAGGTGGAGCAGGGGAGGAGGTGGGGCGAGCATGCAAATACACAACCAGCAGTAATGGCAAGCGCGAACAATGACATGTTTTGACAGCTTAAATACATGCGCTCTAGCGAGCTGAACCAATGCTATGTCAGCTGGTGGTTAGCGTCATTAGGGGGTGTGACTGATTAACCTCTGCCGATTACCCCGGCCGTGACGTTCGTGCCTCGCCTAAAGTTACGTCGGAGACCTCATTTTTGTATTCAGAGCGCAGGACCTCGCTGCACACATCACTGGCGCTCGTTCAAAAAGCTTGTCCGTGCTGTCCACCCGCGGGCCATACCTTTCTGCGTTTGTGTACACACACGTTGCCTCTATGTGCGCGCGCGCGTGTGCCTGTTACCCTTCTGTTGGGGAGGCACACCGCCAGCCATCCTGGGGAAATCAGCGGGACATCAAAGGCAGGGGGGTAATGTAGGTCACTCCCAGGGAAGATCTAAGACTTCACGGAGACAGCCGTTCTGTCAACCCCCTCCACCCGTCCTTCTCTCCTCCTCCCCTCCCTGGAGTCGGCTCGGTGTAGTCGACCCAAAAACCCCTCCAGGCATCCGCGGTGTGGCGCGCCCGGGGGCAATGCGCTGTTTAACCTGGGAGGAAATTGCTCATTACTGTAGATTTGCCTCTGGTTCACTCCAAGCATGCCTAATGTTGTTATTACATGTTTCACTTCCTCGCCGCTACTACGGTCCTGTCAGCAAGCCGGAGGCGGAGCTCGCGCTGGCGCCCGTTGAGCTCCTCAATTCTCAGTGTCAGCTTTTCATTCAGATGATGGTTTGATTTAATTCTGGATCCGGTGATTGATGTCTGTCAAGCGGCCTCTGAGCTTGATAGATAGAGAGCAGCTGTCGAGACAGCGTGAGTGGAATTGAAAGGGCCCCTTTTATCTTTAGCCTGCGAAACAAGGGCCAAGTTGTAATTGAAATTGATTGCGGAGCAATACATCACTCTTGTTTCATGCGCACAGTGGTTGCACTAAAATGTAAGAGAAAATATATTCTCCCATTGCGTTTTTATCTCCCCTGGCAGCTGGCAGAGACTTTTCCATCCTACAAACTGTGGATTTGCATGCATATTTCTCACCACTCCTCGGCTGTAAATCGAGGGGCTGATGAGATGTAGCGCTCCGGTAAATTATCTTTGCCTTTGTCTCCTTGGTGTTTTTATCCTTTTCCTCGAGACTTTGTTTAACAGGAAAGTCAGTCTCCCAACACGGGCTAAATGATCTTGAAATACTCTCAGTTTGTCTTCCTTTCTGTGTCTAACTCCAGACCACCACCACCACCACTACACACTTCTTAACTTCCCACTCCAGTTAAAGTAAACAATCAATATCTGTGCCACACCAAAGTGTCCTTACGTCTTCAATTATTTCAAAGTATGCTGTTCATCTTTCTTGTCGATGCAATGATGGTGATGCCTCACATCTCAAAAGCTGACTGGTGGCACTAAATGAAAGCTTTAGCTGTCATCAATACCAAATATCCTCCACCGCTGGTAGGGGGTGTGTTTCAAGATAAGACCCCCACGGTTCTCTCTGTAACTAATATTATTCACTTGCATTCCAGGACAGCCCATTTTTCCCCCATCAAGTTTGGCCGACTTGTTCCTTTGTTCTCACTTGCTCTTAAGAGATAAGAGGGTATTCACTTTGCGTCTTTGTAGAGTAATAAAATGATTAATCAATTAAAACCCAGCCAAGCTTTTTCTCAGTGGAGGGACCTTTGTTGCATTCAATTATCAAGCCCTAGTGCTCACACACAAAACAGCCACTATCTGTTTCTTTAGTTAATTCCTGCTGTATTATCCCGTCTGTGTTATACAAGACAAGGGCTTGTCCATCTTATTATCCCGTCTGTGTTATACAAGAGAAGGGGTTGCTCAATGTTGACTTGTAGAGTGTTAATATGCATGAGTGCTGTCACGCGTCATTTACTCAGCTGTTAGCTTGTATACTCAATGTATTTAAGTTCATGGAAACATTTCTCAGCTGCATTAAAAAGCTTGAGTGGGTATTGTCTTGTGATAAACTCTGTGGAGTGGCTAGTGGAAAGTTATTCTGTCTCTGTTGAGCTGATCTTGATATTGTTGATATGCTGTACTGTGTGATAATACACGGGGAAGCGTAATGTGTTGACAGGGAGGTTAGCGTGATGAACTCAAACGCTAGATTAAAACGTCAATTAGAATTCCTCCTGAAAGAGAACAAATGCGTCATCTTGAAAACGCATAATCAGCCCTCTTCCATGAAGGTCTCTCATCCCACCCTATCGCCCTCCTAGTCTTCCTCTCCCTCTTTCCTACCCTCCTTCTCTCCCTCTCTCCCCCAGCTTGTCAGACTCGCTGTTTAGCAACAGGGCAGAGGCGGCTGGGTGCCGTCACTTCATCAGACAACAAAAGCCAGCGGTCCCAGTGCTCATCATTAACCCTGCTGCCTCGCACAGATCTACCGCAGCGATAGGCAGGTTCTCTGGCCCTGAAATACCCCACAGTGGATCAACACCAGCACAGACTGACAATTCCATCATAGCCAGCACATTGTGTTGAAAGCGACGCTACAATTCTTGACATTCTCCCGTCCAGCCTGCTCCAGTGGAAGTGTCAGTTGAAAGGCTCCCTCGTGCTCCTGTGAACTTTCTGCCAGGAAGGATCCCCCCCCCCCCGTCTGCCCGTGCAGAAGTGGTGCCTACAAGCTGCGGTATCACCCCTCTGCTCAAATCTGTTCTCCTAACCTCACAGCATGCTGTGGTTGAAAGTTACCCCAGGTTGGTTTTAATTAAATTGTCACTATAATCATGCTTGTGCCAATGTCTTACATATTCCTTCACTGAATTGCTTTTCAAAACAGTTCTACATACTGTTATCTTGGGAGTTTAGATTTAAGGATAGGGCCCACTTATCTTTGAAACCATGTTACTACAATAATTTCACTTCCATCATTTCCAGTGACTCATGACCACCTTAGGGTCATAGTAAATCCTGACTCGCCTGTTCTCGTCGAAATCTGTATGCGTGAGCTGTAAGACCATTCCTGAGTAATTACTGTAGTTGTTATGATCGACCCACCTAATTCATCACTCCCCTGAACATTTAATTAGCTGGTAGCCTCAGTGCAATTAAGGCCTGAATTAGGACAAATTGAACTGCAGGCCTAGTAGCTTGAAGGACACATCACATCAAGCGGTGATTCCAGCAAGGAACACCTTCACACATTATACTGTACAGGACTTATACTGCTGTTGACTGAAAGTCAAATATTAGTAGATTAATCGAAGATGAACGCAGGCATGTATTAGTAGGCCTTGTATTTAGTGTTTAAAGGGGTCCAGCTCAACCCGGCCCATACAGTTGGGTTGGCACAACTGTCTGCAGGGTCAACTCAATCCCAGCCAGCTCTGGGGCTCGACCCCACGACAATGGGCCGAGGTTGAGCTGGACCACCCTTCTGCGGTACGATAACAATCCATGCCAAAACTCCATCATACCTCCACTCCCTCCCACCAACAGTCATCTACTGCAAGCGCTGTCTAACAGTGTGTGTGTGTGTGTGTGTGTGTGTGTATTATTCAGGTACTGTATGATCAGACCAGCTCCTCTATCTACAGGTGCAGTCACATTTCAAGCTAACATTGTTCTCTTGTGAATGACCTTACCATCTGGATAAACACCCACCAAAGTTGGAGCACGTTGATCCCACAGAAGAGCTTCCTTGATAGCCTGCACCTGCTGTTAAATGAGCAGAATGCAGAGAAAGTTGTTCAAAAGCGAGCTCTTAATCGCCTGAACCGCTCACTCTTCTTCGTCGTTTGGGTGCGTTGGTACGTCCTACCCCCCCTCGGGGCTATCCTTTTACCACCCCGAACCTTGGTGAGGGGGTCACCCGGGCTATATATCCGGACACACCTCCAGAAGCCACGTCACCGTTTCGTCATCCACAACCATCAGGCCACGCATTCCGTTGGGTGTCTGATATATCGGACAGTCCTCGATGACGTGGTCTGCGGTTTGTTCCTCGGCGGCCCGGCAGGCGAGACGTGCTGTGGTTCTTGTGTGGCGGAGGCCAGCGGGCTGGATGCCGGCAAGGATGGTAAGGTTGTCCACAAGAGTGGGACGCAGGCCTCCTGTCACGATGCGCAAGGCTTCGTTGATAGGTGGATAACCTTAACTTCTTGAGCAGTTACTCGAGGTGTTGGTGGAATGTGAGCGACCTGCCCAATGTCACGCCGAGATAGGTTGGTTCGACGCAGCATGGCAGGAGTGTTCCATCGATGTGTATTCGGAGCTCATTGATGTCCGCTCATTGATGTCCGCTAATCAGAGATAACGAAATAAATGAGCCAATTTAGAGGAGCAGATCAAACAGGAAATATGAATAGGCCTTTTTTATACCTCTTTTTCCGCTGAATAAACTTGCAGTAATTTGCAGTAATTATTTTCATTTGGCTGGTAATTAAGTGTCTTAGACATGGCGGTTGGTAATCCAAAGCGTCTGGAGTGAATAGAGAAGCAGGACTCTTGGGGAATCCGACTGCAGATCAATAGTTGTTAATGTGCTGCTTCATCAGGCGCAATTAGTAAATGGAATTACCGAGAAGAATGATCTAAGAATGATGCATCCTGGCTGGGTGATTCTGTCTTCGGTGTCACCCTCACGCCCACCATCACACCCCCCCACCCCTCCCCCCCTCCGCTCCCCCTTCCAGCCCTCTTAAGTAGAGTGCTGTCGGTCGTGTTCAGAGTGGGTGGACCACATGTCCAGACAGACTCCTGTGTGAGGAACGCCAGGTTCAGGAGGGCTCGCGGGTGAATCGCGGGTTCTTCTCATCCAGTCGTGTGCAAAACCCACAGCTCAACCGTGTTGGAAACGGTACAGTAGCATTCTGTAGCCGGCCCCTCAGTCAAGCAGGTTCAGCTCCGCAAACAAAACCACAAAGCACTCATTCAGAAGCTCAGGTGTGTTTTTGACCCGTGTGACTGTGAGTCTGGAGAACAGCCTGCAGTCAAGAGCCTAACGCGCCGGCTCCGTTTCCGACCCAGGTAGGAGTTTAACACCTGTCCGTTTTGTCCCAGAAGGCATCGCTGACTCAGCCTCTTTACCATTTGAAAGAAACCATTCTTTCAAAAGGTTTTCTGCTTTCTCCCGTACCTGGTTCAGTGTGTCTCATACATCTTAGACTGTTTACATCTGAACGTGGCCGTGAATGAGCTGTTTAACTTGTGGTCTGACTCACTGTACAGTAGGTTGTAGAGGGACTTGGTATTTGATGTATTTCCTTCATCTCCTGTTGAAAGCCTAAAATAGTAATGCTCTGCACTTTTGAAGGAAAAACTGCAAACACCTTGAATGCCAATCAATGGTCTGCATTTAATGGTAGAACCTGGCCTTGGATCTATGCGTCGCTAACGCCGTTCTCATGTAAATGCGGTGTCTGTGCTCAGCAGCTCAATAGACAAATCCTGTTGGAATTCTTCTCTGTTTACCCTGCTTTGCCAGATATTACAAGAACATAATTTTAATCAGATGCCACTTACCATCTGTCTTACAAGCAGGGATGAAAAAGAACTGTGGCGGCCCTTCTGAGAGTATCAGAAGTGGGAAATTGGCTCCGTTCCCGCGGTGGCGTTAAGATGAAGGAGCTCCAGCTCTCTCTCTCTCTCTTCCAGAGGCGGAAGTCATCCCACTTTGCTCTGCTCTTCGAACACAGAGCTCACTAATGAGGGGCGCCTCACTGCTCTGTCAGAACCCCCCTCCCCCCCCGGTAGGCCCTGCGCTAGGCCCCGTGTTAGGGCCTGTGTCAGTCCCTGCGTTAGAGCCAGGGTTAAGCCCAGGCAGTCCAACGCCATCGGTCCCGGTGAGAAGGCCAAAGATCAGGCCTGGTGTTGGTGGTGTTTAACGTGGCTGTGAGGTCTGAGCCTCTTGTGGAGGGATAGTCCAGAGATACTAGTCCAGTTCACTTGCACATGTCTCACCATCACAGAAGAGTGGAACGGAATATGGCACAATGTTTTCTAATGATTTAGGTAAGCTGATACAAATGCAAGCTGATTATTACACACACACCCCCCCACATGTCCTGCCCCCTGGTGGTAACGAGGCAGACGTGCATCCGCAGCTTTAACCTGGTCAGTGTGTCAGCACGGAGAGATTAATGAAGACATCGCCTGGAATGACTGGTTAATTAATCAGTCTGTAGAGCGTGGGTGAGTGTGTGTGTGTGTGTGTGCGCGAGTGCGTGTGTGCATGTATGTGTGTGATGTGAGGGAGGTCGATAGCGCCATGGTACTGCAGGTTAACGCTCGCTAGGAGGAAGAGGAGTAGAGACTTCAAACACCATGCCACACTGATGAGGGTTCAGTGAGTTCACCCATGGAAAACCTATTGGTGTTGACTTGAGATGAAATAAATGGAGGAGGTGTTTTGAATGGTACTGTTATCAGTCATAATTAATACAATTGTACTCTGCTCCAACGCTGTTGGCTGTACAGATGCTGCATATTTTAGTCATGTTAAATATTCAGCTCTGCAAAACATTCGGCTCTTTTGAATATCTGTTCCTCTCAGGGAGTAGTACCGTGCACACAACCCATCATTTCTAATGTCTGTTCCTGGTGCGATCTTTAGATAAGTGTGATTAGATAAGTGTGATTAGCGTTTGCGCAGGCAAACCCAACTCTCTGTGAAGATCTCACGTGGCAGCCAACTCCATATGCAAATGAGGCCTGTCCTCTTCATGAACCTCCCCGACTTGTGCATTGTTTCTGTGTCTATCCTCCTAGCGGAGAGTGAGAACGCTGTATTGCTTTCATCACAAACACAACGCCAATTCACGTGTAGCATACAAATGCAGCTGGGCCCACTCGGGAGGGGAGGGAGAAAGACTAACGGACTGTCTGCGGGTCCTCCCAAGAGCAGCGCTGTTTGCGTTAAAACACATTGATCTCACAGTCTCTTGTATTCAACGGGAGTTGTGTAACTACTAGGAAGCTGCAGGCAACATGTTTACACTAACAGTCCTTGTAAAACCAACCCACTCTGGTAATTTATGTTTGGGGCTAATTTTCTCCGGGAAAGAGATTCATTTTGTTTCATTAGTCTACATAAGAATGAATGATACGCTAGGCTACTGCAGTGATTATGCGCTTTTTAGACGTTCATTTATATGGGCCGTTTTTCAGGCCCATTAACCCTCATTACGCATGAACTTTCAGATGATAACCTACAGCACATTCTACCTCCTCTCTCTTTGTTTATAAAGCAACAGGTACCATGGCAATGCCAGTCTGTTGGCGTCAGTATTTACTCACTTCCGTTTGATGGCCCGGTTCTAATAAACACTTTGAACAGCAATCCTAATGTTCAGCTTTTAAGCGACTCATGCACAAGCAACAAGTGATCAGGGAGTCTGTAAACCCCGGTTGTCCTTGCCAGCCTGTCTCGGTAGTCTAGTGTCTGTGTGACGAGGGCGTGGCCACTGTCACAGGGCCCAGGGCTCACCTCTCTGGGGAGCTAATTTATGATGTAAATGAAATGTGAGCATGCTGATAGGCCATCAGAGAGCAGGTGATGGATCTCCTTGGTTGAGAGAGTCATCCATCATCTAAGTCCCGGTACCCTCACACGGAACAGAGCTCCACCGCACGGCGAGCACAGGGGCTGTCTCTGTCTCTGTCTCGGTCCTCCTTTGATTAATGTTTGCACGAATACCCTGCCACGATTATCCCTTCTGATTGTGTCATTTCATTGTTATGTGCACTGCAGCCTTCTTGTAGATTAGATCATTGACTCCGGGCTCTTTTTAATATAGAGCCTTTGTGCAAAAACATTTGACATTGCCTAAAGAGGAATTAAATCAAAGAGCTCAGCACAGCTTTGGCCTGCGGCGCCATATGCAAAGCAGCGCCATTCAATTTACGTTCCTCTCCTTTGACCATATTCCCTTTCACTTATTTTCGTTTAGAAAAATGTTTAGTCGTGTGCCAATTATAACAGATAACTAGGCCTACTATTGTTCCAATGCACATATTTAATTGAACTCATTAATGTTCCTAAAAGCCTGCATATTTAAACAGACGGAGGACTTTTTGCAATTACATTTATCTGTGAAAGTCCATAGCAAGCTTTTTACACTGAAAAGTAATTTAGTCAGGCAGACTGTTGTTGAATTTAAACAGTGATTTAGGCCTCTTTATAACGGCTTTGTTTTTCCACATCGAGAGGAACTACTGTATGAGAACTGTCCCTCCACGGCACATACTAGATCTTCAGGCTGCTATTGAAAACCACATTCACATTTTGGGGTGCTTTTCATATTGGTGAATGGGATTCAGAAATATGCAATAACACTATCTTCCTCTGCAGTCAAATGCAAATCACACCTGTCTTATCTTCCACTAAGATGAAACACTGGGCAGTGGCAGGTATCAGATCGGAGTTTATGCAGAAAATTCTTGATGTGGTAAACCACGGCATGGCTGGATGTACAGCTGAACGTGCTGTAGGTAGTTTGTCATCCAACTTATGTGTCTTACAGAGAAAATGTTTCTTTGATCTTCTGAGCACTGCTGTCATTACTGCTTCCTCCAGTCCATCTCCCTACGCCTTTGACAGAAACAAAGCCCAATTACAATCCTAAAGTGATGGCAGATAATGAACTGAAGACTTTCCATGGCTCACGTCTTCTGTTAAATCTACTGTGACTGCAGAATAAGGACAGGAGTTAAAACAAGCACCTAGGCTGTAGTGATACTGGAGTAACCAGGTCTCTTCCAAGAATTGCCACTCAGCGTGTGTGTGTGTGTGTGTATGTGTGTGTGTGTGTGTGTGTGTGTGTGGGGGGGGGGGGCTACAAGGTATGCTACAAGTGTCGATGCTTGTGTTTGTGTGTGTGTGTGTGTGTGTCTGTGTGTGTGTGTTTGTATGTGTGTGTGTGTGTATCCCCATCCACGCTGGTGAATGTGTGAGAGCAGTGCTGAGCCTGGAGGCTGGTGATCCCAGCATGTGGAGGACCCCTGCGACTTTAGTATCATAGTGTGTTCTCGCAACTCTCCGCTGTTATGTATTAAAGCGATCTCTTCACAGCTCCTGGGTCCTGCCACAACACCCTCTCCACACACCAGCAGACCGAGGCGGCAGCATTCACACACAGCTGGTGTTTATAGTCGGAGAGCAGAACAGCGAATCACCACGTTCATCATCCTGTCTTCTCCCACTAGGAGGCCTGTGGGAGTCACAGTATCTCTGAGTCATTCACAAGTAAAGGAAAGCAATAACAAGCTCTGGTAATGAGAGAGAGATAGACACAGACACACACACACACACACACACACACACACACAGACACAGAGATACGGATAGAGAGAGAGATCATGGCTGTTTATTCAGTGCTGTCCTGATTAACATTATCTCTGCCTGATATTAAATGTCAGGTGTTTTTGTCCCTTCCTTGCTTCCTGGTTCCCTCTCTGCATGTCATCACGTTGTACTCATCAGACTCCGCTTATCTTGAAAGCCACCATGTACTTCATATTTACTTACCTATGCAAATGGTTTTTCAGACGCCACAATGACCTTGAAGCCGACACTAATTAAAAGTAGTCAAGTAAAGAAAAGCGAGAAAAAAAGCACTGTAAACAACTTTTAATGAATTCCTACGAAAATGAGGGAAAAAAACCTCATCATTAATTCTAAATTCCCCATTGCTTCATGAATCCTTTTAGTCAGTAGTGTCTCAAGGGTAATGAAGTTGGACAACACTGATGGAGAACACTGACATAAACAGAAACCATAATTACTGTTTAGCTGTGGTCAGAATTAGCAGACACAGAGAGGGAAAATCTGGTTTCAAGCAAAAGTCACGGACATCTTCTGGGCATGTTTTTATATGGCAATGGCAGTCAGCAGCTGTTCTTGTGTCACCTCTAGGACAATGGCCCAGGGGGATGGACGCTAGTGGCAGCTCTTCCATGGGGGATAAACCAAAAACTCTTCTGTTGTTTGACCATGAAATGAACCCTAGAAACGGAAATGATTGTTTGACCACTTGATTATTTGATCCATGGTGTTTGTGCTCAGCTCCCAGCTTCCCACAAGCATAGCAGGCGCCAGAGGGGGCGGGGTGGGGGGGGGGGGGCGTCCATCTGTCCTGCCTGCCTGACCTGGCAGCCCACTATTCACAAGATGTAGATTTCAGCTGTGAGCCACTAAATGGAGATTTTACCGAGTCGTTTGTGGTATTCTATTTCCCGGCAGTCAATTACTGTCTGTCACCTTCCATAGAAAAGAACAGTGTATGTGAAAATTACCTCAGGCTTACACACAGAGACATGCATGCACACACGCACGCACACACAAATCCACTCTAGATTTGAATAGGTGTTACAGTATGCTTTATTTATTTTCCAGCTTACATTACAGGTTCCAGTTCTCCGCCTCCTCCTCCCCTCACGTCCGCCCGGCTGCTTTAGCTGTGGATCTCTCAGCTAATTATTCCTGACTGACTGTCCAGCCCAGTCATCTGGGACTGTGTCAGGAAAGTGTTTAATACACGAAGAGCAGGCTGTTCGCCTCTAGTGTGTGTTTGTGTGTGTGTGTGTGTGTGTGTGTGTGTGTGTGTGTGTACACTTTATCTTCCTTTCCCGAGCTGTTGTTAGCTTATCTGGACACGCGGGTAGCCGAACGGAGCGGTGCCAGCGAGATGGCCGATTGGCAGACCGCGCCGCCGTCCCGGCACGTCACGCCCGGGCGAGACGGGCGCCTCTCTTGTCACGGCCTCGCCGGGTTCACGCACTTATCACTCCGCAACACGCCGTCTCCCCGGTGGGTGGCGCGCCAGGGGGGGGGGGGGTCAGGCAGCGTAGCGTGAAGCGCAGACAGCTGCCGCGCCAGACGGCCTCACAGACCGCGCGGCTTCGGCCTGGCGACGCCTGCTCACAGCGACGGCTAACATTTTCATAACACTCAGCAGATATGGGACGTGCGCGCGCTGTGGCCGCACTCCCCGCTCCCTGCCTTTGGCGTAGAGGGATTGTCCGGATTTTTAGGGGAGATATGCGGGTCGAGTCAGACACCCTTCCTCCCATCCTCCCTCCCTCCGCGTCGGTCCGCTCCCCGGGCCAGGCCAGCCCGGAGGGGACAGGGGCTTACGAGGTGTAATGCTACGCTGTGGAGAACCTGCTCCTGAAATCCACTCCGAGCTAGGCAGGCCTCGTGTGGCCATTGTGATTAAGTTAATACGATTAGACACTGCTTTTTCAAATCCTTCCTGGATTAGCGCGTCGGACAGCTGAGTGGAGGGAAATATATTGCAGTTCTGGTGACTGACGAGACGATCAGTTCCAATCTGGCTTTTTAAACCCCCCCTCGCTGTCACCCCCCAGCCCCCCCCAGCCCCCCCCACCCTGGGGTATAGGTAAGAATAAACGTAAATGTAAAACGTGCCGTTGCACACAAAATGAATGTCGTAAAGTTGGATATTTTCCTTGTCGGCCTAGGTGGAAGAGAGGGGATGCTTAAGCTCCGCAATATTGCCCAGCATTATTTCCATGTCGTTCCCGTCTTGCCAATCCCCTCAACTTGACACGCCAGCACAGACCCCCCCCCATCCCACGGTGGGACACGGTGCAGAGCCGGCCCCGTCCTTGGCCCCGTTCGCTGGCCGTGGCTCAGGGCCCCTGGGTTCCCCTCTCCTCTCTGGCCCCCCCAAAGCAGCCGAGCATGGCGCTGCTCATTATTCACTTGGCTTGAGAGAGAGAGAGAGGAGAGAGGGAGGGAGAGAGAGAGAGGAGAGAGGGAGGGAGAGAGAGAGAGTGGGGTGGGGGGTTGGGGGTGAGAATGTCTGTAGAGTTTATAGACAAAGCTTACACACATGCTTGCATCTGCAGTCCGTTGGGCCTGGCCATAACATTTACCGTTTAATAACCAACAGCCCGCAGGGAGCCCTGGCTTATTCAAACTCCAGCAGATTTCTGCTGATTGGACGCTTTCTGGCTGGAGAGGAGAGGGGAGAGAAGAGGAGGGAAAGGAGGACAGGTTCAGGCCAGGTGTGTGTGTGTGTGTGGGGGAGGGGGGGGGGGTGGTCATTGGTCTGTTTTTCAGGAGCCTACATACTGTAGATGTACAATTCGCCTTATTCACCTGGCAGCCATATTGGTCAGTCTGACGTAATTGGGTGTGTGTGTGTGTGCTGCTTTGGCTTATTGGCATCTCAGGCTGGCACTAAAGTGCCATGTTCTCTACATGGTGGCTTGTCCCATACATCACAGATGTGGCAGTGATGCCACCAGCCGGCATACCATGACAGCACAGTTACCATGCGGTTCTTAGAGAACTGTTTTGCGGATCAGTCCACTAGTAACTGTGCCCCCTCTCACAATAGCCCCACAACAGTCTGTGCAGGATCGGAGATTAGAACGGGACATATTCCTCTGAGCTGAAGCATCTTACTAGACGACATCCCAGGGTGGGCAATCTGTTGTGCCAATACCATCGACAGACATGGTTCATCTGCCTTGTTCAATTATTCATGATGAAAAGCGAGCGTATGATGTGGCCTAGTTTGCGAACGCGCCTCTCCGTCTCTATTCCCTGCAGTCGCCTTTCATCGATCGCCCCGCTTCCTGTCCCGCTCTCCTCTGGGCCGCCGTTCCCGGGGCCGACGCGCCTCTCCCAGGACGCCGTTCTGATGGAGAAAGACGATGGCGGCGAGGCAGCGAGCGAGGAGCGGCAGCTCTTGATGAGGAGGAGGTAGATTGTAATAGAGAGGCCCTGTCAGACAGAAATGAACAATACATAGCAAAATGGGGACGTTACTTAATATACATTGCGAATTAGAAAGACTGAATCTAACAAGTGGGATGAGTGGTGAATGTAAGAAGTGATATTTATGGCTGCTTTTTCTTTTGTGGTTGATTATTTCCTTTCCTTTTGTATTTTTGTTTCATAAGTTTGGTGACTAAGTATTGTGTGATGTTTTCATTTGTCACTACAATATGAGTCAAGAGATTTGCTGACCATATGTAAAAATGTGAACATTTCAATAAAAAATACTGATTACAAAGAAAAAGAGAGGGCTTGTCAGGGCAGGGAGGTGCTCATCCTGTCCAGACGAGGATACGCTGTCGCGGGGGTCTGCCTTCCTTGGGCCCAGGGAAAGGTCGCGAACGAGTCACGGGAGGTCACATCCTCCGCTGGCAACGCTGTGCTGCGAGGTAGTGTCGACGGAAAACATACAGGCTTTCTCATCGCCTTCCTGTGACAGAAATCGATTGAGCAGCCCTCCTGTAGGTGATGTCGGCGCTCAGTCAGGAGGGCTTGTCTGGCACGACGGAGCACTTTTATTCTGATTGGTGTGTCAGGGGAGAAAGGTTACTGAGAGATCGATCTGCTCTTGATATTAATCTCTGATCTCACTGATTGGCCTTCACATTCCAGGATCAAGGAGAATATTCAAATGTATTGGAGCCATTCCTCTCCTGACCCCAAGTGGCCTCCGATCTGTTGCACTTGAAAGTGAATAGTTTATAAAGAGCTTTTATTGTCTGGGGCAATGTTAGACAAAGAGATGTCTGTCTCTTACATCGTTTAATGAGGACTTAATGAGTCTCTGAGCAAAGGCTGAATAGGAATAGCCAGCCTGCTTTGTGCTGGTGAGCTCTGCTAGTTAGTTTGGATATTCACTGAATATCCATGCATTGCTGTGGACTGGAGTAATCCTTAAAGGACAGGTTCGGAATTTAGCATTATAAGACATGTTAGACATTATAAGACATGTTAGACATTATAAGACGAGACATATAGTGGTGACGGGCCACACAGCGCGCAAACTGGCTATTCTCCGTCTGTAGGCTACACTCGCGGCTCACATTCTCTACGCTACGATCGGCGTCCATCATATTCTAAGTCATCTTCTATATCCTCAAAATCTGAGAAATATTCAGGCATATTGCACACAATATTCCAGGCACCAACAAGCCGATCGTAGTGTAGAGAATGTGAGCCGCGAGTGTAGCCTACAGACGTAACGGAGAATAGCCAGTCTGCGCGCTGTGCGCATGCGTGCTGGAGCAAGTGAGGAAGCTATTTAGTTTCTAAAGATGTTTCTAAAGATCATATTACAGAGGCATGTGAAAAACCACAACAAGCCCTCGCTCTATGTAAGCACAACTAGCGATTCATAAAGACAGATTGATGAAAACAACAGTTTAGCGGCAGAAAATAGATTTTTTAGAAGCTGCATTCTCAGTGCCCCATCCGCCGCCATTACATGGATATACTTGGCTCGCGCTGGATTTTAAATTTCTTCTACAGGCCTCCGAATTACACCAAAGTTATCTCGGTGAGTCAAACGTCTTATAATATGCCGTAAATAAGGTCCAGGTTGTCAAAAACGAACATTCTCCTTTAACATTGCTTATAATGCTAAATTCCAACCCCGTCATTTAAAGATTCAGTTGTTAAAGCGCTATGGTCCGGAGGCCTCCATCCATCCAATCGTCTCCTTCAGGACCAGAACAGCCAATCCTATCAGAGTGAGCCTGGATGATTGGCGCAGACATTGCCCTTGGTTGGTTGGTTTACTGCTCCGCCATTGGCTCAAAGGCCTTATTAATCTGGTTGGCGTCCAATGACATGAGAGCGCAGCCAAATGGAACAAGTGTTGTGCTGTAAAATGCTGTGGTGTAGACTGGACATTAATTAAGTGACATCTGATATGATCACCGTCCTCTGAGCATGTGTGAGAGATGGAAAGTGAGAGAGACAGTGAGGGAGACACAGAGATAGAGAGAGAGAGAGAGAGAGAGAGAGAGAGAGGGTGAGACTGAGCAGTGGGGGATGGAGTTTTTTCTGACTCTCTCTCTCTCTCTCTCTCTCTCTCTCTCTCTCTTCCTCCCTCTCTGAGAGTGTGCAGGTGAAGGGGCAGTACCTAGCGGGATCAGTGTTGTACGTGAGGCCAGCCGGCCACGTACCCGTATGGCCGAGCGCTACCTCTGATTCTATCAGGGCCGGCGCTGCTTAGATCCAGCATGACACGTCAGACCGGACCAGAACCCGGGAGCACGGCTCTGTGGACACGGCCAGAGAGCAGAGACCCTGACTACCAGGTCCACAGACGGCGTGCGGTACCTGTGGTGTGTGGTGGTGGGCACTGGGTAGTGGACAGTAGCACGTGCCCTTGCTGGACACTGGTACAGGAAATCTTTGACCAGTGTTGGTCTGTGTTCCTCATGTATGCCTTCAGAGTCATTCCCCTGCCCTGGGGTCAGTAGGAAGGGTGTGTCCCGGGGTCCCCACTGGCAGACCAATAAGACCCCGGCCACTCGCTCTGTGATCCAATCAGATTACCTGAAGGAAAACGACATAGCGTTGGAACCGTTATTGACCTTGGCATCCCTTGTGTGCGTTAACTGAGCTTGGCGCAGCACCAGAATGCCAACTCTGTATTCTGCTGGCCGATGATGCACAGCGTTCCTTAAGCACAGGTTAGAGGCCTCTCTCTCATTGTGGGAAAACAGCAATCTGGGGGGGATGCCAGCAAATTAATATACACAATTAATATCCTGATATAATGGGGGAAATGGCTGGGGAAATTGTTTGTTCAGACCTCTGGACCAGATGGTAAGTTAATTTAAAAGGCTGAAGTGGTAAATAAAACTGAAGACATTAAAGAGCTGCTCTATTGGGTTTCTCATCTAAACCATTCAATTATCTGCTGTGTCCATGCATATAGTAGAAATTAGTGCATTTTTGTAGAGCTAAAAATTAGAATGAGAGTGGAGGGAGGGAGGGAGAGAGAGAGAGAGAGAGACAGAGACAGAGAGAGATACAGAGACAGAGAGAGAAAGAGAGAGAGAGAGAGAGAGAGAGACAGACAGACAGACAGACAGACAGACAGACAGACAGACAGACAGACAGACAGACAGACAGACAGACAGACAGACAGACAGACAGACAGACAGACAGACAGGGCCAGCAATGTGTAAAGCAGACGTAGAAGAGAGTGTGTTCTGTAGCCATGGGCAGGCCTCACCGGGAGTCTCTTCAGTCTCGCTGAAGAAGATCAGACTAATGTGGTGACATGCAGCCTGGAGGACCTGGGTGTTATCCAGGGGTCTATGTGTGTGTGTGTGTGTGTGCGCGTGTGTGTGTGTGCGCGCGCGTGTGTGTGAATGTGTGTGTGTACAGTAGTAGCTGTGTATGCGTGTGTGTGCGTGTGTGCAGGTGTGTGTGTGTGTGTGAGAGGTGAGGGTGTTCAGGTGCACACAGTATCAGCTCCTTCTGTGCTCCAGATGTGGGAGGATCTAATGACCTGCCTTAGTGTGTAAATTGATCATCTCTACTCAGACAGACCAGAGTGGAGTCCATCTATACGGGTTATTAAGACAGAGGAGTGTGTGTGTGTGTGTGCTTACGTGTGCATGCGTGCGTGCTTCCGTGTGTGTATGTGCCAGTCTGAATGCATTCAGGCACAATTCTTACAAATGGCCAGCTGCATTAACCATGCATATGAAGAGGAATGTGTCCATATCAGTGTTCACACTGCACTGTACTGTTCGGCAATGAAATTCCTTTCTTGTCACACGGCTACACACTAGCTCTGCTTGGAGAAGTTGATACAGACAGAGAGAGAGGGCGAGAAAGAGAAAGAGAGAGAGAGAGAGAGAGAGAGAGGGAGAGAGAGAGGGAGAGAGAGAGGGAGAGAGAGAGGGAGAGAGAGAGGGAGAGAGAGAGAGAGCGCATGTCTGGCTCCTTTCCAAGACTAACGCCTGCAGTCACACTCTTGTTCTCTCCTCAGTCTCCTGCACGTAAAACATGTACCAGAGAGACCTGACTGAAGGCAGCCGCCCTCTTGTCATCAGGCGGCGCCGCGGACGCCTCCTTTACATAATGGACCCCTCTTAGTCAGAGAGACGGCCAGCGGCAGCAGGGATCTCCTCCCCTACGAGCGCTCAGCTCTGAGGGTGTCGGAGGGGAGGCAGGATGTTATTATTCGGCTGGAAGATGAGGATCTGCTCACTCCCACGTGGATGTGACAAAGGTGCTTTACAGTATGAATGAAAATCTATACTTGGTTTAAGTTAGATTTAAAAGAACACGCGAGCAGTCGATTCAAGCTCAAACAAAAGACGATAGTTTTATTCTGAATGACGATTTGCAAACCAGACTCTGAATAGGAAGTGTTTCCTACGCAGAAGTGAGGGACTGAACAGTGCAGGATCTCTTATAGAATGGTATGGAGGAAGTGACGACGTGCAGTTTCAGGATGAAGAGGACAGGGAAGTGATGTCACACAGGAACAAATTGTAGTTTTAATAGACTGATTCTAGGGGAACGAACTACAAAGTTAGAAGAACAGTCAGGTAGGAAAACGGAAAAGAACAAAATGATGTAGGTGACATTGGTGAGACTGAAATTTCATTAACAGCAGAGACAGAGAAGACGTGTGAGGCTGATGGAAGCGAAACCATATGGGTTCATCTCAGCTTGCTCGCCACGACGGGGATGGTGCGAATTAATGTGTCGCAGAAATGACAGCGATTTCCTAAAAAGAGATGGAAAATCAATTTTTGATATGACAGAAGGCCGCTTTGACCCACATTCACGGCATCCCCCTGCGGTTGTGCTCAGGCTGGTCCATTCAGAGGGCTGGAATAAATCTGCATTCAATTAAAGGATTAGCCAGTGTTTAAACAGGGCTTCCTCCTTCCCAGATAATCTTCCAAGTGGGTGTCCTCTTCCATGAGCAGTGCAATGCACTGTTCCAATAAAGTTTTGTGAAAAGCTGTGAGGGAAAAAGGTGGAATGAGAAACTGAAGTCAAATATGCGGGTGGTGTGTCAAGACCACTACTCGAGTTGCAATCAGGAGAAAAAGGCAAATGTTTATTTACAGTGTAGACACCAGCAGAAATGTGCATGAGTTTAGAACAGCGGTTTGCGACCGTTTTGGTCGCATATGCTCCCGAAATTTAATCTGTGGGACCTCGAAATATAATTGGGAGCATTTGTGCAAGTGCACATAATCAATCTGGTGCGACTTTTTTTTCCATTCGGATGTCTCTATACCGCGAGTTACACACATAGCCGCTGTATCGTTCGTGCTAGCGAGAAAGTATTCCTCATCATTAGGTCGTCCTCAGACGAGCTTGACAGCGAAGTCTCCAATCATCTGGATCTTCCATACATCCAGCCAGTTCCTATGACTTAAACACCTAAACAGCAATATCTCGAGGGTCGCAGAAACACAGGGTTTGGACTTGGACAAAACTCTCAACTTCAGAAACGCATCTAGAACCTTGAGCTCAAGTTATGGAACACAGACAATTGTGGAGTATGGAGCCGCTTCTCCATTAATTGACATAAAACCGCTGGTCTACAGTAGCCTACATGTTTGGCCTGACAACCTGAATTATAGGGCCTTGATGCCCTCACACTTCTATTTGTTATTTAAAAATAAAATGGCCTACATTTTGTGAATGGTTAAAAAAAAAGTATGTGTATATATGTAAGGGATATTTACCGAGGGGCCGGGCAATATGCTGTTTCAATGCCCGAATCTAACCCTCCGTGAGTGGCATTGAAACAGCATATTGCCCAGCCCAGAGGTAAATATTCCGCTTATTGAACTTCTTTTCAACTGACAACATAATTATGAAATCAAAATAAAAGTATTGCTCAAATATATTTGCTTTAAAAAGTGTAGGCTAGAAGTTGAGTTGCAAAGTCCATTTTGCGGTGAACTGCGTTGCTATGGCGCACCTCAATCAATGAACATAGCAACGCATCTACTGCCTGTCTGAATTAGCCATGGATGTATTAATAGAACTGGATACAGTCACTCCATTCACTGACCGCTATCAACAATGAAGCCCTATTGAACCGCGCCATCTTGGCAAATTTGTAGTCATTTGACTATTTCCGGTGACTTTTGTACTTGCGCAGTTGTGCTTTTCTGGTCTTCCGGTGACTTTTGTACTTGCGCAGTTGAGCTTTTCTGTCCGACGCGCGTCCACGAAAAAGTTCACTTTTATGTGAAATGTAGACGCATGTTCCCGGCTCTCTCGGCTCTCCCCGCTTTGATTTAGCAATGAAAACCGGCTTGCATATAAACCTGTTTTTGTCAAATATATCCATTGGATAAATTATTTTTTCATCCAGGCATCTTAGTTTTAACAGGTTAAATATAACTGAACATGTTTTGTTTGCTAGTAGATGGTATTCATTCCGTTCGCGATAACGTTATTGCAGCCAGGCTAAATTCCTCCAGGGAGCCAGTGACCGGCGAGTTGAAGAGCTTCACTCCCCGCCAGCAGGAGCTTTGGCCGCTGCTACCGCATCTCGGATAACCCGCTGAGTTCGTGGCTGCTATTTCACATTCGCCCTTGATCAATCCCAATACCGATCCATGGTAATAATGAATCAATTGTTCAGATCAGATCGGCAGTGCTGCATGCATGTGACAACATCATTGTTAGCTTTATTAACATAACCATAGCCTACATTTATCTCTCTAACGTTAGGCTATCCATCTTACACCAGTCGGCCATTCGATAGCTAGAAGCGGTCAACGCCAACGTTGACTGAAAACACCCAAACATGTCATTTATCCACTTTGGGAAATGACCTTTTTTTAAGAAACATCTTGCGGTCCCTTGAAGCAACAATCCGGAGTGGGTGAAGTTGTTTTGGCCCACACCTCCTCTGGATTGCAACTTCAACTGACAAAACATTATTTTTTAATAAGAACAGCTCAAATAAATCAGTGTGTTGTTTTTATGTGATGATGAACATACTGCTGTTGCTCTTTTTTTTGTTAGTTTAGTATACATAGGCTAAGTACATTTTTGTACCAAGACATATTTGTTGCCATCACATTGTTCATTTATTTCACTGTTCTTCCTCATCCCTTTCCCACCCCCTCCTCCTCTCCCTCTTCTCATCCTCCCCAGCCAAACCACTCAGTGGGTCTGTTCTGTGCTCTCATTTTACATATTGTGGATGTAGCTGTCCCAGTGTATGACACACATGTGCTCCATGGCCATGCGTCCCACATTATTGTTTTTTTTTTTATTATATTTTTTATTATCATCTGTTTTATTATTATAAATAAATACTTTACTACCACTGAAGCTGTCTGTGCAAATTACAGTGTGCCTCCTCTTATCCTCACAGCTCAAGCCATTTTTAGGAGACCAGTTCACACCTCAACCAGACCTGCTGCTGTTTTGGACCTGCTTTAAGCCCTTTTTTTGTGGTGTCTGTTTTCTGTGTGCACTGTCAAGTAAGCCAACCCACCTTCAATGCAGTGTAGCCTCCACACTTGAATGGTTACAGCAGTCTTGTCGTCTACAAGCAACAGTCTCTGGCTTTGCATGGCAATTTATGTAGTATCATCCGAGTTCTACAAATGCTGTACTTTTTTTGTACTGTAAGTAACCCCTCAATTATTCAATTTTACTGGGGAGCAGTGACCATAGCCTACTTGCCAACCCTCCTGACTTCCGTGGGAGATTCATACATTTGAACTAGGTTGTGTAGTAGATAGGCTACAATAAATTAGGACACATGCACATTTACTGAACAGGACAGACAAAAGTCGGACATTAAAAACAATTGCTCCATACACACACACATACACACATATATATATATATATATATATATATATATTGTTTCACATTTAGTTTTAATGCTTTTAATGTCTAATTTGTAATGCTTTTAATGCCCCGCAATTTGGTTTGGAAATGCTCCCTATTTCTGAGGTCCCAAGGTTGGTGAGTATGGCAAGCTATAAGCTATTAATACATCCATGATGGCAAGCCAGCAACGCAGACACAAGTTCAAGTACCACAAATCCAAATACCACAGGTCTTTCTCTCCCTCTCTCTTTCTCCTTAGGCTACCAGAGCCCATTTAGTAAGCCTAGTGTACAACAAAGCCTCAAAAACAGATACCCTATACATTTTGACACTTTTATTAAACTATTACAACAAACAAAAAAGAAAATATCAGAGGTTTCTGTCAGTCTCCTCCTATTGGCCAGTCTGCACCTCCTCAGTCCCCTCCATGCTGCCCCAGTTTACCTGGAGGACTGGCCCTAATGAATTCCTCGCAGAAGGCAGAACACTGCTGCTCCTAGGAACGTAACTCCCACAGCAAGGAATATTTTAGCCGAGGTCTTAGCTGAGAAGTCCCAGAACCTGCCGGTCTTCTTCTGTGCACCGCTGTCCAAAGCGCTGACCCTTGTCGGTGTTTCGATCATGGGGATGACCAGGGCTACTCTCGTCTTCTGCTGGGCGTTGGTGTTCTTTGTCGCAAAGGTCTTAGCTAACAGGTCCCAGACCCAGAACATGCTGGTCTCCATCTGCTGGGCGTCGGGCGTCTCTGTCCCCGTTTGAAGACCAGCGAAGCGGCCGTCGTCATGGCTCAGTAAGTGGCAGTCGTGGGTGATGAAGACGCGGTCTGTTCTAGTGGGCGGAGAGGCAGCCCACTGGTCAGGCACAGTGAGAGACATCAGGGTGTCTCTGAAGGCCTTGATGTCCGAAGGATCGATCTTGGCCGCAGCCACCAAGAGAGCAACTCCAATGAGAAGCTTTAAATGCCGAAAAGCCATCAGGAAAGTCTGAAATATTCACAGGAAATTAATGGTGAATGCACTCCAGGAGGAGACGGAATGTGTGATGGATCTTTACTTATTTGCTGTCTTTTATATGGCTATGATTGTTCTATGATGTCATAGATGAAAGCTGTGGAATCATCATTGAATGATCATCAGCATTAATTGTGCGTGTGTTCTATTAATACATCCATGGCTATGAAGCACAGCTTAAGCAGCTGCATTGGTTTCCACGGTGACGTGTCTCCTGAGGCGTGACTTGACCCATCAGGGGCCTCATTTATCATTGAGGTACGCCTTTTTTTACACGGTCTTTTCCGAGATTTCTGGCGTACGCACTCTTCCGCCCCAACAACGCGATCTATCAACCAAAAAGGGTGTATATTTAGTCGCCTTTTTACCAAGCCCCCAGGATTCGAAATCTAAAGTGAAGGCCTATTGAACCGCGCCATCTTGGCTAGATTTGTAGTCTTTTGGCTATTTCCGGTGACTTTTGTACTTGCGCAGTTGAGCTTTTCTGTCCGACGCGCGTCAACGAAAAAGTTCAAGCGGACCGCTTCTAGCTATCGAATGGCCGACTGGTGTAAGATGGATAGCCTAACATTAGAGAGATAAATGTAGGCTATGGTTATGTTAATAAAGCTAACAATGATGTTGTAACATGCATGCAGCACTGCCGATCTGATCTGAACGATTGATTCATTATTACCATGGATCCGTATTGGGATTGATCAAGGGCGAATGTGAAATAGCAGCCACGAACTCAGCGGGTTATCCGAGATGCGGTAGCAGCGGCCAAAGCTCCTGCTGGCGGGGAGTGAAGCTCTTCAACTCGCCGGTCACTGGCTCCCTGGAGGAATTTAGCCTGGCTGCAATAACGAACGGAATGAATACCATCTACTAGCAAACCAAACATGTTCAGTTATATTTAACCTGTTAAAACTAAGATGCCTGGATGAAAAAATAATTTATCCAATGGATATATTTGACAAAAACTGGTTAATATGCAAGCCGGTTTTCATTGCTAAATCAAAGCGGGGAGAGCCGAGAGAGCCGGGAACGTGCGTCTACATTTCACATAAACGTGAACTTTTTCGTTGACGCGCGTCGGACAGAAAAGCTCAACTGCGCAAGTACAAAGGTCACCGGAAATAGCCAAAAGACTACAAATCTAGCCAAGATGGCGCGGTTCAATAGGCCTTCACTTTAGATTTCGAATCCTGGGGGCTTGGAATTAGCCTACATCTCTTTGGATGTTTTCTTTTAACGTCAAATCAATAGTCAGTTTTTCAATAGTCAGTTAGCTATAGCTTGTTACTGTATAAAGAAAAGGTTTATAATTGAAACGATGTTAAAGATACACCGAAAGAGAAGTTGAAGAACATCTTGCTTCCGTAATTTGATGTATTATCGCCTGAAACAAGCTGCAAGGGCGGGACATACGTTTAGATGACTTTCATTGGAATGTTATCGAGCGGGCGGGATATTCAACACTTGAAGCTGCAGAGTAGTTGACGTTTTGATTGACAGGGTGGATGTCGTGAGATTATTGGTCTAAAATCTAAGTTATCTGGTGTCGTAATTGCACGTGACCTACCGTTTTCCAGGAATTAAGAAATTATATACTTTGATATAAGATTACAACAAAAGTAGAATTTTGTAATTTTTTGGGCATACATCGTTGAATGGGTGAACACTATGACCAATTATGTGAACCAAAATGGTTTATTTCTGTGCGACTTTAAACAAAAATAATACAATGCTTATAATAGTTTTTGAATCTTTCTTAATGAAGAAAATATTTCTACATTTGTGCTACAGTACATTTGTGCTTTTCTTTTGCTCTGAGACCGACTGTTGGCTTTTGGCGTTTTTCCTTGATGTTTCTTGTTTTGTTGTTCTGCGTTGTGTTTTTGAAGTTCAATAAAGTTGCAGCATCACTCAGCTAGTAACCACATTAATGGCGCGTTCCAGGCAACCCGTAACTCGTGTTTTTCCGACCTCCTACACGTGAAAATGCTCTGGAATGGCAGTCAAACCCGTAACTTCCCACCCGTGAACTCGTACAGATCGATGTACTCCCAGTTGCCGGGTGGGAAGTTACGGGTTTGACTGCCATTCCAGAGCATTTTCACGTGTAGGAGGTCGGAAAAACACGAGTTACGGGTTGCCTGGAACGCACCATTAGTCTGGTCTTCTTGCAAATTAAGAATGTCCAACACGGGATATGGAGTGGCACAAACACAGGTTTATTGTACAGGTTTCAGTATACAAAGTCTTATGGAATAGACACTTGGCCTAAGTCTTTCTACCCTCTCTGTGTACGAAGTGCCTGCCTGCCACTTTCAGAGCCAAAATCAGTGTTCCAAGGCCAAAATGCCCCTTAAATACTGTTTTCCTGCCTGCGTATCGGTATCAGCCAAGTTTCTGATTAAATTGCTCTGGGGGGCCAAGATGACTCTTACTTGCTATTCACTGTGTACTTGTACTAGACTTGAAGGTTCCATAACACTCGTGTAGATCAGCTGTGGCGCCTAACATGTATGACGCAACCCCCTAGACTTGAACCATTAATGAATTTATGACTTTCAGGAGGGCCTTCTTTCTAAATAAGTTATTACCTTAGACGGTGGAATTAGGCCTCTCTCCTGGTCTGCATTCCCAAAGTTGACCCCTTAGCATGACTCCTTCTGCTCGGCCCAGTTGGCAGAACAGCTATTGTATATTTACCAGTGTGCGTTGAATAACCTTTAGAAACTACAGGATGCACATATATGTCTTATGCAAATCTCTCCAAAATCCATCAACATTAGAGCCAGCGGCAAATTTCTAAGCCATTTGCCGAGATAAGGCTGTTGTCGGCGATATATGAGCACTGACCACTCAGTCATCTTGATGGCTAGCTAGCTCAGAAAATGCCAGAGCAAATTTTCTAATTTCGAAGGCGCAAAATTAAGTGTTAGGGGCAAGCGGTAGAGCCAAGGGGTGAATTGGGGGCCTTACTGTAAAGACACCAGACCTCACTACCACAGGGTCAACACTACACCTGGTCGATAGTCTCCAGTCACCTCTATAACCTACACTGAGCCAGCCACTCCCTCTCTCTCTCTCTCTCTCTCTCTCACACACACACACACACACACACACACACGCACACGCACACGCACACGCACACACACACACACACACACACACACACACACACACACACACACACACACACACACTCTCTTCCCCTGGGCGGTGTGAGTGTGAGGGATGAGGAGGGCCCAGGAGGAGTGAGGCTGCTAGAGTCCAGCCAGTCTGGACCTCCCTCATCCATCAGGCGGTTCTCACTGCCTCCTATTGATTGGCAATCACAGCGAGCCGCAGGCCCATCGATCGCTCTCTTCAAGGGGAATATTGCGAAAGGGGCTAAAGAAATTAGTAAAAAAAAAAATCTCCAAAGTCCAGTATAAGACGTCAATCATGTCAGGTTTTTTTTTGTCAGGAGACCGCGGGGGGTCTCGCCGGGAGAACGGGCTTATTTAAGACAGCCCAGATGGTGACGCTTCACTTTTGCCGGCTGCCGTCATGGCACTCGCCGAGGCCACTGAGAGAAGCTATCGAACACACTCTTCATCCTCAACAAATTAAATGACTTTACATGCACGGGCATATACAGTAGAGTGGTTTGGTGTGTATGTACTGTACCCGAGTGTGCGTGTGCGTGTGTGTGTGTGGGGGGGGAGGGGGTGGGGGGGGGATTGGTAGACACCCCAGGATCCTTTAATCACCATGCCAATGAGAATCCAGCATGCTGTCCTGGCCTTCAAGTGGAACAGTGCACCAGCAGTTCATTAACAGCTAATTAATAGGGCCCCTGGTTAGTGTGTCTACATCCCAGGATGAAGCTAAAAGTGTGTCACATGAAATGTATTTTTCCAATAAGACATCCCATGGTGTGAGAAATGGAGGCTGCGCATACACACGCACACAGGCACGCACACACACACACTGTACGTGCGCACACACCCGCACGAAGACAGGTGCCGGCTGTCACTTTCATGCACCATCCCTCCCCATCCTAGCCTGATATCAGACAGAATTGTCAGCTCATTACACCCCGTCTAGAGCTTCAGTCTCAGGTTGCTTCCACTCTAAACGATTTCCATGGGAGGGAGATTCGATTTTAACGTCATTGCTGATGCATAGCCGTGACAACCATAGACAACATAATGACAACAGAGCGAAGTGAAACAGTAATCGTAGTACCGTAGGCTACTGTAACAAACGGGATGTAGACTACTTTGTTTCTGCTACCAACTCCAAACGTCCTCCAAGAAATTAGTTCCCAGAAGCTCTCCCTACGGGCCTCGCTGCTTGAACACACAGCTTGACAACACTCAACAACAGCTTGACAATGGCGTTAGTCCCGCCCTTGGCTCTGATTGGCTAATCGTTAGAACCGGCTGCGCTCATTCGTCGATTATTTTTTACCCTGAGAATCAGCTGTTTCACCTAGCAACACCAGACCAAGAATCAGCAAACTCTTAGTGGGCGGATTCGAATGTATGGAACCAGGCTTTCCTACAGACACACGCCGACACACAGGCACACACAGACACACGCACGCACTCACACACACATCAGTTACGTCAGTTAATCCATTCAACAGCTTGAAGTCAGAATCTCCAGAGTAGCAAACATTGTGTACTTGAAGATGACATGAAAGCGTCTCACTGCCATTATTTAGACTGTCTGCCTGTGTTGTGAATGAATGACAGAGCCTGAAATGAATTTTTCAGTCTGCCACCGCCAATGGACCATTTCACTGAGATGAGTGTCTTTCACGGGCCTTGGACGGTGTATTGTGTGTAAAGCTCTTACAGTAAAAGGTTTAGAGGCTATATCACTCTGGTGAAATGTTCCAAGCTCTACATGGAGCACAGAAAAGAAGAACCACCCTAAAGTGATGTGTTTGCGTGACTGTGTGTCTGTTTGAAAGACAGAGAAAGAGAGAGAGAGAGAAAGAGAGAGGTGACAAACTGTAGTGCCTACTGTAGTACGTTTCTCACCATCATAAATGACTTGAGTGCTGACCTGTGAAAGGTGTCAGTGTGTCAACCTCAGGTCATCCTCCAGATGTCTCCTCCTGTAACCTCGGGACAGACCAGGTCCACTCTTATCACATCCAGGTCCACTCTTATCTCATCCTAGTCCACTCTTATCACATCCAGGTCCACTCTTATCTCATCCTAGTCCACTCTTATCTCATCCTAGTCCACTCTTATCTCATCCTAGTCCACTCTTATCTCATCCAGGTCCACTCTTATCTCATCCTAGTCCAGTCTTATCTCATCCTAGTCCAGTCTTATCTCATCCCAGTCCACTCTTATCACATCCAGGTCCACTCTTATCTCATCCAGGTCCACTCGTATCTCATCCTAGTCCACTCGTATCTCATCCTAGTCCACTCTTATCTCATCCTAGTCCACTCTTATCTCATCCTAGTCCACTCTTATCTCATCCTAGTCCACTCTTATCTCATCCTAGTCCACTCTTATCTCATCCTAGTCCAGTCTTATCTCATCCTAGTCCAGTCTTATCTCATCCTAGTCCACTCTTATCTCATCCTAGTCCACTCTTATCTCATCCTAGTCCACTCTTATCACATCCAGGTCCACTCTTATCTCATCCTAGTCCACTCTTATCTCATCCTAGTCCACTCTTATCTCATCCTAGTCCACTCTTATCTCATCCTAGTCCACTCTTATCTCATCCTAGTCCACTCTTATCTCATCCTAGTCCACTCTTATCTCATCCCAGTCCACTCTTATCTCATCCTAGTCCACTCTTATCTCATCCTAGTCCACTCTTATCTCATCCTAGTCCACTCTTATCTCATCCTAGTCCACTCTTATCACATCCAGGTCCACTCGTATCTCATCCTAGTCCACTCTTATCTCATCCTAGTCCACTCTTATCTCATCCTAGTCCACTCTTATCTCATCCTAGTCCACTCTTATCTCATCCAGGTCCACTCGTATCTCATCCAAGTCCACTCTTATCTCATCCTGGTCTCTGATGGCAGCTTCTTCTTCCTAGCTCATGTTTCCCATTGTTAGACCAAAGGCGATTCAGCTGGCTGCCTCTGCAGGCTCAGAAGAATGTCTCTCTCTCTCTCTCTCTCTCTGTCTCTCTCTCTCTCTCTCTCTCTCTCTCTCTCTCTCTCTCTCTCTCTCTCTCCCCAGCTCAGTCAGGGAAAAAATAAGTAAGTAATTAAGACCACAATCAAAGGTTGTGGAGATACATATGTCTTTGCTTTGGTGTCAGTGAGCAAAGGCCTTGGGGAGAGATGAAAAGCCAGCGACGTCTTCATCACTCGTCACCTTGCCACGGCTCATTGTCGTGATAGGAGCGTGTTCTGAGGACAACTCCAGCACTAATGACACTGTAATGGAAGTTAATGAGCCATTCATCTGGGGGAATCATCTCTCACCGTCGGCGACTGGGAGGTAATATCGATGAGGGGTGTCCGCCACATATTTACTTTCAAACGGGCTGACCCCAACAACAACAAGCCCCCCCGAACCCCCCCAACACCACCTTTCCCAGCAACCTTGGGAGGTTACATGCTGCATTCATGCGGTGTTGGAATAATCGGAAAAATTTGTTCCTGACTGGGAAAATTCACATGAACGCCCCCTCAAGTCAGAACAAAAATGTCGGCAAAAATTGATGTCAGTGACGTGATAGGCAGGTAGTAGCAGACTAAAGTAGGTTAAATGTTTAGTTGTGGCGTTAATAAACAGTTTATTTTTGGCTCTGGGTGAACTACTTGGAAAAATACTACACACTAAGCTCTGAAATACAAGACAGCTTAAAGGGAGGGAAAATGACAGCGAGGGAGAGAGAGAGAGAGAGAGAGAGAGAGAGGGAGAGAGAGAGAGGTGAAAAACACAGAGATTCCCAGAGGAAATGAGATTGTTGGAGGGGAAAAGTCATTTACTCATCGTTTGGCAGAATGAGAGGGAAAAGTCTTTGGATCACCCAGAGAGGTTTGTTTTACCACAAAAGACGTCAGAGAGAAATATGCAGTGTGTCTAATTAGATTATATTTCTGTTTTTTGTGGCTGGTTATGAGATCCATCCTGTGTGTGTGTGTGTGTGTGTGTCTGTGAGAGTGTCTTATTGAGAGCTCCTGAAGGGGGAGATAAGGGTGTAGAGACAGATTCCTCTGCTCTGCCACAGAAACAGACATCTGCTGCAGCCTCTCATGTCTAGTCACGAGACACGGCAGCACACAGAAAGCTCATTTAAGAAGCAGCTCTGGTCTGTATCATAGAATGGGGGACACACTAGGGTTCGCACAATGTGACACAACCGAGTTGATGCAATGGATCTATGCATGTGCAGGCAGGCACTTATACGGGGGGGTGTATGTGTGTGTGTGTGTGTGTGTGCCTGGTTCTTTGCTCCCTCCTACACTCATTTGCATGTCTTTATGTGTGTAGTGTACCTGCTCCTATAAATATTTATCACAGGCAGTCTATGCCCCCCCCCCCTTCTCTCTCTCTCTCTCCCCCCCCCCCCTCTCATCACTCAGACCTGCTTGATCCTACACTCAGAATTCTCTTTGAGGTGTCATCAGGCCAGCCCCTTATTGGCTGTTCCAATTCAGCCAATCCAGGGGGTTTTCATCATTAGGCCTCTCTGGAGGGTTCCCTGGTGTCTGGGTGAATAGATAGACAGACAGACAGACAGACAGACAGACAGAATCCTTTATTTAGACAGGGAAGAACATACCAGGTCTCTTTTACAGATGTGCTCAGCTTACCAACCACCTATATAAAATAATTCAGTGGCAGAGTACAGAAAAATTTAATGAACAGTGACAGCCTGAGACGTGTGTGTGTGTGTGTGTGTGTGTGTGTGTGTGTGTGTGTGTGTGTGTGTGTGCGCGTGTTTGTGGTGCAGAGAGAGAGAGGTGTGTGCAGAGATTAGCTGCGTCTCTTCAGCAGCAGTGTGGAGAGGGGTGAAGGTGTGAAGAAGAGATTACAGCATTGTTGTAGCGAATAGCAAGGGGATGTAAATGCGAGTGAATGGCTTTGTAGCATGAGCGCGTGTGGAGACTAGCGAGCGAGCGCCTGCTGCTAATCAAATAAAGAGGAGGCCCTCTAAACGACGACTCAAATTCAGACGGACCAGATTCCTACTCGTTATGTGCTCATATTCGCACGAGTCTGGAGGTGTGAGGGGGCCGTTCGCTCGGCCTCACCGCCCAGAAACACGTTTCGCCGTGGAGATCATAATGTGTCTCACTAACGTTGGCTACACAGCCCGGAGAAATCAATAGCCATTTCCATGCTCGGAGAGCCTCTGACCCAGGATGAAAGATGCCACCGAGGGGGGAAGTCGCCGGCGTTCTTCAGGAAGCGGAGCCGATACGCAGTCGGCGCAGAGGAAATGAATCGGGTGGATAGCGCTCAATGTTTGCACGAGATCCATGTGGAATTAATTGTGGTCCGCCGAATCTTTAATTTACTCAATCAAAACCTTTTAATGAAGGCCGGAGCGTATTGGAAGTGGAGTGATTAATCTTGGGAATTTGGAGGGCCCTAATCACTGGTGGTGTGGGGGCCCGTAGATGGTAGAAGGGGAGAGGACAGAGAAAAAGAGAGGGGGAGAGAGAGAGAGAGAGAGAGAGAGAGGGGGAGGGGGAGGGGGAGGGGTGTATTGATTGCCTGTTTATTAACTCAACTTCAGCAGAGCCATTTCAAACCGCATTACTTTGCTTGGGCCCGAAAAGAAAAACAGCTGGAGAAAGAAAACTGGTTTATTGATTTCATCTCCACGCTGTGTGTACAGCACACTCTTCAGATCTATAATAATTATCTGCTATATTAAAACAAGCACTATCCCATTACCATGGCAATGGGCTTCTCTTTGCGTGTGTGTGTTTTTGTATGTGTGTGTGTGTCCATATGTATGCGTTACTGCATATGTGTTTTACTGTGCGTCACTACATATGTGTGTGTGTCTGTATACTGTATGTATGTGTGACTGCATGTACAGCATGTGTGTGTGTCCGTTTATTATCTGTGTGTGACCGCGTGTGTGTTTGTGTGTATCGGTGTAAGCGGTGATGGAACGGCGCGGCATCACGCTGCGTCTGTGCCGACCGGCTGTCTCGCCGGCTGACGGGGGCGGGTTCTAATCTGACAGCTAATCTGTCCAGGAGACACTCTGACAAACGAGCCACGGTGACACTGTCCCCTCCCCCCCCTGCTCCCTGGGCGGGGCTGAACCGGTCCCTTGGCCAAACCTCCTCTCAGGTGCTGTCTCCCACTGTCCCAGGCTAAGCTTATGGTCTGAAGGGTGGGACGTGCCAGCCCGACGGTCAGCCAGCCCCAGCAGGGGGCCGACGGGACGGTCGGCTTTTCCTGGATGAACCGTGGCCGTCCGTGGGGGAAAAAAATGACCGTGTGCGGCCAAGTCTGGACCAGTTTCCCGCTCACCACACAGATCGTCCATGATAGCTTGCTTTGTTAATGGGAGTCATTTCAGTGTCATGTTTGATTTGCTGCAGCCTTTCTTTCAAATATTTGCGCGTCGCGCTCGTATGGGGCGCGGTCCTCAGCGGGGCGGGGCCTCGCGGTGGCGCGGGATCTCCAGGGCGCGCCGATATCCGCCATCCCCCGACGGCGCCTGACGTTAGGTGACGCGGAGGAAAAACGCACTCGCAAGTCGAAGGAATGCAATTCAATAATAATACGGCTAAGCACTCGCGATTATCCCCCTATCGCCGTTGCATTATAGCAAACGACGTGATGAACTATTCCACGCTGGAGTCAATGCCTTGGAAATCACGAGCCATCGCGAGCCACGCCCCTGCCTAGGATTGCACCCTAGTGGCAGACAATCCTAAGAGAAATTTAACGAACGCATAGTTGGATATTCACTGGCACCCATTCATCTTCATGCCTGCCTGGGCAGCTTCCTCTCAGGAGTCGAGTTTGACGTTTTATTATGACTTAAGGTCAAATTTGATCATCTCCTGTCCTTTAGATGATGTCTGCCTTTCCTTAGTCTGATGAAAGCCGAGCGACGACCTTGACCTTGGAGACGGAGCGGGCGTACGGCGCAGTAATTACATTACAGTCATTTAGCAGACGCTTTTATCCAAAGCGACTAACAATAATTGCATTTAACGTAGGAAAAGCCAATGTACTACTACTTGCCAGAACTCACAAGTGCATCTTCTTTCTAAAACAAGTGACTAACTCTAGACTCAGACAGCAGGTGACTAGGGCGATAGTGGTCGCTCTGGTTGCGTGCATCGCGTCGCCAGCTCCCCGGCAGCCAAGAGCTGCAGACACCGGGGGGGCGGGTCATTCATGTGTCACTCACATTAGTGAAGATGTATTCTACTGCCATTCTGAGGTAACCAGCTCTGCTATTGGTTGCTGCTTCGGCAATGTCGCTGCTAATTTGCATAAAGTTGAACTCTGCCCTGCTCAAATCTACGCTCAGATCGCTGGTATCGCGTCGCTCGCTGCCGCCGAGGCGTCTGTCGCCCTATGTCGCCAGCTTCCATTGAATGAATGGCATCCGGCCGCTCTCGTCTCCCAAGTCGCTCGCTGTGTGAGTGCACAGTAAGAGCATAATCTAGTGCTGAAGGCAAAGTGCAAGAATAGCAATCTAAAGTACAATAGGTGCTTAAGAAGGAGGATTGTTGTAGTACTTCTTGAAGAGATGAGTTTTGAGCCTGCGACGAAAGATGGGCAGCGACTCTGCTGTCGTGATGTCAGCGGGCAGTTCGTTCCACCGCTGTAATGACACGGCAGCGCAGGAGGGGTCACTTGAGAACGGCCTGGCCGGGGAATAGCAGCAACACAGCCGTCTGAAGTGTCTCCATAGTGATGTGTCCTCCGCTGCCCGGCGTTGCTTTTATGGCTGCGGTCAGCGGCGTTGGAGTCAGACAAGCTTAATCCGCCGGTCCATTTATCAAGAGTCTATTGCTAAGGTCTGCCAGCCTGTGGCACCTTCCCTCCTCTCTCTCGCTCCCCTCTTTCCTCTGCTCTCTCGTGCTTTCCTCCATGTTCCTGGTTCCAGGCGGTACGGCTCTGTTATTCCCTGGATAAGCACAGTCCCCGGGGGCAGCACAGCGTGACTCGTGGCTGTCTGAAGCAGAGCAGCAATGTGGCCGTGACTAGTTTGAATCAACAGGGACTGTTACGCAAACATGCTGTTCACATGGCCTCTCGGTATAAAGCCTGGTTGTACACTGCTACTGCAATGTTCCACCTCTCTCTCTCTCTCTCTCTCTCTCTGAGAAGTGAAGTATCTTTACTGTGATGTTTAATGCTCACTGCTCCCATAGACAAATTGGCCTGTCTGGTCACATGTCTGTGGTTGGAAAATAGACTACAGAACCCCAGAGACAAGATCAAAAGAGGCCTAAGTGGTTCCCAGGTGGTGTCGGTAACTTCAACAGAATGGCAGCATAATTGGAGGTATTATACAATCATAAAAATGTATGGGGGCGGCCGTAGCTCAAAGCGGTAAAGCGGGTCGTCCAATGGCCGTAGGGTTGGCGAATCCCGGCTCCTCCTGACGACATGTCGAAATGTCCTCGGGCAAGACACTGAACTCCAAATTGCTCCCCATGAGCAGGCTAGCACCTTGCATGGCAGCTGCCGCCATTGATGTGTGAATGAGAGGCCATTGTAAAGTGCAGTCCATTTACCATTTAGAATTACCATTACCACAAAAGATAATTCTTTTTTTACAGGAAATAGGATGAGATTAAAAGGTTGGTCCTCTTTGTGGATGGGCTCTGGTTGCTTGGTGTCGATGGTGGACGTTATGTTAACGCACTGAACACAGTGTGCCAGGGCATGGTGATAAGTGGATGTTATGACAGCGTATACTTATCAATCAATCAATCAATCAAAACTTTATTTGTATAGCGCATTTCATACCCAGAGGCAACACAATGCGCTTTACAGAGAACAAGGGAGGTGGGCATACGACCCACCCCTACATATTCCAGAGGGAAGCAAAAAAACAGTAATCACCCGGGGGCCAGATAAGTGAGCTCTAAAAATTCTTCCCTGACCCCTCTCAACAAGGCGATCGAGCAAGCTCCCGGAGTATGTTTGTCTACCAGCTAAGAACATTTATAAAGCAATACATTAAATTAAATTACATTTTCAGAGTAAGAGAGGCTAAAAAACACATAGGGGAGACATGGCAAATACTGGTGTGTGTTTGCTATGGCCCAGGCCTAAAGCCGGAAGTGGGCTGGTGTACGTCTGTGTGTATGTGTGTGTGTGTGTTAACTAAATGCTATAACATCCACAGCAGACAGACACAGAGGTATCTATCAGACTCAGGGAGGTCTGCTGGTGACAGTGGGGCACTTATGATTGCGTAATACTTGACCTTGACATGAATCACATTGTAGTTACAGATGAATTACATGGTATTACAGCATAGGTCATTACACAAGTGTTACAACAAGGTATGGGGACTCTCCAGGGGTAAATGGATGTGGCAGACCGACAGAAAGTTGATTTAGCAAAACAAGATTACCGTTTTCATCCACTTTCTCCTGGAAACCCCCCTGCCGCTTCCCTTGTTCCCCCTTACGCTAAACTGTAACACTGTACCAATAATTACATAGCAGTTCCTATGTAATTACAGTGCAATTGTGATACTACAGGTGTTACTATGTACAGTAGTTATAATGTGCAGTTTAACTGCTCAGAACTCATCATATTGCTTTTCTTTGTGACTCATCATTTATTATTGTGAAGATCTTCTCAGCGTCAGTCTCAGTCCAGGACTGAACACACAATCTGAAACAGAGAGGGGCAATATCCTGAAATTATGGAAGCTAAATTCACTCACGAGGACATTCGTCCAAAATTGTTTAACAGATTGGAGAGAGGTTTTGTCTTTGCTTTTGGAGATTCAGAAAGGTCTGTTATCGGAGCTCTCTGCCCGTCTGTCGGGGAGCTGAGCTGGGGTCGTCCATATCGGGTATCTGCCTAATTCACTTGTCAAACTCATTTAGCGAGACAGAAGCTCGGCTCCAAGTTCCTGTCTGCACGGCAGTGTTGGAGGGACACGAGGGGGGGGATGAAAGAACACATGCTGTAGATGTGCAGTCATCGTCGGTAGACAATTGGACGTGCTATCATCCACGTCCAACTGCCTGGGACAATGCAATCAAATAAAGGATTGTTTTGTCTCGCTGGCCTCAGCCTCTGCAGAGAACATTTAAGGTCAAACATGCATCAGTGTCTGTGTTGAAAAATCTATGGGCCGCACTCACACCTAGCTCGTCTTAATGAGCTATTTTCTGTGCTTTTTCTCCGGGGATGGTGGTTGACCTGACTGATCAAATACACCCAGGGCTTTCTGTACTGAATAGTTTATAATTACACCCGGTGTGGCTGAATCCTGCATTAAACTAAGTGGGCTATCTGGCATCCATGACTTATGCACTATTTATAAACCCTAATTAGCACTTGTAGGTTTATTCGGCATGGGCTTGAGCATGTAATTTGCCACAAGCTGAGTAATTACATATTAATCAATATCCTTATTAATCTTTCTGTCATCCCTTGCTGTTTTTCTTCCGCAGAAAAGGCCATTGTTATATTGTCGGTCTTCTACACAACCTCTTTCATAAAAAGACACTGAAATTGACTGAAATGATATGGTATGTACAGTGTTCCATACAGCAAGCCTACTAGTCTAACTTGAATCAAAACATTTTTCCACAGTTCCTCTCGTAGATCTTTGACCCAACATGGCTGACATATAATAATACCGAAGTGCTTTCCCGTGTCATCTGACGTGTCATGTGAGCTGTGACCTGCAGTGCTGGTGAGCTGAGGCGTGAACTGAAGCTCCCTCTCACACGGGTCATCAGCCCTGAGTGGCAGGACAGCGTGCCGGGGTATTGGGACTCGCCCAGGGCCTGGGTCTGCTGACCTACGGAGAGATGGATGGTCAGAGAGACAGCACTGTGGATGTGACCCCAGGGGGTTAACTCAAGGTTAACATGGTCACATGATCAGAGAGACAGCACTGTGGATGTGACCCCAGGGGGTTAACTCAAGGTTAACATGGTCACATGATCAGAGAGACAGCACTGTGGATGTGACCCCAGGGGGTTAACTCAAAGGTTAACATGGTCATGTGATCAGAGAGACAGCACTGTGGATGTGAGGGGGTTAACTCAAGGTTAACATGGTCACATGATCAGAGAGACAGCACTGTGGATGTGACCCCGGGGTTAACAGGGAGACGCTCCGGAAGCTTCCTGGTTTTGTCAATATGCTGCTTCCCATTTATCATCTGCGTTCACCATCTCAAAGCTGATTGGCCCAGCTGGCCTCTTGAACCTCTTGCAGCCCGGAGAGGGATCTGGGAGATATCATGACCTCACGCCGAGGAGAGATCTTTTTCTCTTGATTCGATTGAAGTACCATTATTCTTCATAGAGGATTAGATCTGACAAACATGCATGTTTGATCATTCAAAAGCTGCGGTGTTTGTAGACCGCTGCAGAAGTACATTTGTCTGCATGTACAGAGCTCAGCAGCTAGAGTTCACTAATGGAAGAGATGAGCTTGATGCGCTTTTGAATTGGAGATAATGTGAAGCGCAGGGAACATTTGTATGCATAATCCACTGTCTCCTTTTTCTACAGTACCTCCATACTGTGCAGAGAGAGAACCTGTAAATACCACCTACTATACACTGTACGTTTGCCAGACTCATTTTCCCATATGGTTCTCTCTTTATTTCTAGATGTCCTTTGCTCTTTACAGTACATTGTGTAAACATTGCATAAACATTATGTGTATGAAAAGTACCCAAGCTGCTGTTTATGTAGGGTATTTGCTTGTGAAATCATTTTTCAATTATTAATTGAGTACAGTCAGTCAGCTGTGTGTCAAAGCAAGAGGTTAAATCTCTCAGCCTTGTAACCATAAAAATAGTGTTCCACAGAGGATATGCCACTGCACAGCGGCAGTAGCTCAGTTGGTAGAGCGGATCGTTCAATGATCGAAGGGTCAGTGGTTCGAATCCCAGCTCTGACTGTCCACATGTCGAAGTGTCCTTGAGCAAGACACCTAACCCCAAATTACTCCCAAAGAGCAGGTTAGCACCTTGCATGGCAGCTACCGCCATTGGTGTGTGAATGTGTGTGTGAATGGGTGAATGAGAGGCCATTGTAAAGCGCTTTGAGTGCCGCTAAGGTGGAAAAGCGCTATATAAGTGTAGTCCATTTACCATTTACAGCAATTCAAATATTGAATCTATTGTTCCACTCTTTACTGAGTTGTCCTTGTCCATATGTGAACCTACTGTCTGCTCCAGTTCACTTCAGCTCAATTTACTTTATTACCCGTAGGTAGATTTGGTCGTACAGGAGAATGCAGGATTTGACAGTGTAATGGAAACACTAACTTTGATGGGGGGGGGGGCATGATAAATCATGTATTTTATAAGAAAATGCACAGGGAACTGTGAAGTGTGAAAGATCGCCCAAAGTTCGCACAGCAGTTTCAGCTGGAGAAAGACTAGGAGCAGGAGTGAGTTATTTAAGGGAGTCGACAGTGTGGTGACAGATTGAAGGGCAGTTCATCATTAATCCAGTTGATACACCCCTACCAACACGTCATGGACATCCCCCTTCAAAAGAACCCTGCGATAAACCTCCAACCTCCCACTCTGTTCTCAACGTTATTCACACTAAGGATCGGGTGGGGGAACAGAAGTTGCACCTAAATTAGCTAATCATTGAGCCATTTAATTTGGAGAGATGGCAGAGATAGTAATGTTGGCAGCGATAGAATACACTAACTGTTAAGCTGTCAAACATCTCCTCCTCGTCACCACCTCTGGATAACAGATTGAGCTGTGCTGTAAAACTCCACGCAGGATCACCATGGAGTCAGCAATGAGGAAAAACATGTCCGTCATTCACACAATAAGATCAATGGGGACATATTGATTCTGACTCACAGTGAAGAGGCTGTGTGCAGGAAAATGCTGACAGTGTTTATCCTTTACCTTAGCCGTATAATAGGAGGCGAGTGATACATCAGCTAGCTATACTTCAAGCATGTGGACCTCCCTGGTCAAACTTCCAGTGTCCAGTCTCATTAGGCCTGTGCTTTGTAACTCGAACCGAAAGGTCTATCCAGCCGTCAGATCTTTTCCCCTGAAGTATGCCGGTGTGTGTGTGTGTGTGTGTGTGTGTGTGTGTGTGCGCGTGTCTTTAACTCTGATGGAGGATTCTGGACACGTCGTGCCTTTCATGTATTACGAGGGCACAGACAGGGGCCTGTTCACAGTGGGGGGTAATGGCACAACAAGGGCACCTGTCACTCGGTGGCACACCTATGATGCGTCCTTTCTTTGGGCCATGTTTGAAACAGAATCCCTGAAGAAATGGCAGGACATGAGGCGAGAGAGGCTTTTATCTTTGCTCCTCCTTTACAATGGGAATGGATATAATTGGGCATGTAAGTGAGCAGTCTAGTGAATGCCAGCAGATATCGGGGAGGAACGATTGATCGTCTCTCGGGGCTGGGAGGGACTCCAACTCTGCGAGGGCCAGTAGAATCGAGCGAGTGATTGATGCGTGCTGTCAGTCTCACTTGGTGCCCTACATTCCATTCATGTGGTGTAAGATTTCATGAACGTCAGTAGGACTTTAAACTGTTGCCAAGAGACTATATCAACTGTTTGTCAATTTCTTACCAGTGTATTAGATATATGGTACAGCCTATTAGCTAGTACTGTCCAGTTCTGTTGATAGGTTGATATTGTTCTCTCACGTGTGTTGTGACACTGCTGTCCTAAAAGCATCAAGTGGACCCAGTAGCACTATGAATCTCTCTCTCTCTCTCTCTCTCTCTCTGTCTCTCTCTCTCTCCCTCTCTCTCTCTCTCTCCCTCTCTCTCTCTCTCTCTCTCTCTCCCTCCCTCCCTTCCTCTTTGTAAAACCACTGTGATTGAGCTGATTTACTGCTCGATCTATTTAAAAGGAAGGGAGGGTCCTTTGGCACAGAGAGTTATAAAAGCAGGAAACTAGATGACATTGATAAGGGGGCCCTTTGAGAAGCACTGGAGGGGACTGTTAAATCCTCCTAACGAGTGTCCTTGTTAGTTTTATGTCCAGTGCATTAAAAGCTAACGAGTCAGTAATTGTCTTGATGACGAAGACAAGATATGGCGGTGTCTTCATAAGCTACTGTCTGTTCTCTGTCTGCAACGTAGCTGTAGATTATGCTAGGTTCTGTAATGTGGACATACAAATAAGGGAATACAATATAGGAGTGACAAGACAGCCAGGAAGGCTTTGTTATTGCTGCAATGGCATCGTTTTCACATCTATAATTTCACCCCTAGATTGTTTTTTATTGCAAATCCTCTGTGTAGCCTGGCCTGTGTAGTTGAGTTGTGACAGTGGTGTTTATGGTTCAATAGTAATTTGTCTCTCCGCATGCACTAATGATCATTGCAGGAAACTAGGTGTGAAATCCACCCATGTTTTGGTGGAAACATTTATGCTTCGCTTCACACCTCAGCCCCCACAATGTTCACTAGCACAGTCTGCGTTTCTGACAACTTACTCGGGGATTCTGAAACAGCCCAATTCTCCTTTAAGCTTCGGTAGGGAATTTTAGCTTTCGGTGTTTTTGTGTGTGTGTATACAATTCAGAGAGTCGGCGAACGGACCTTCCCTCCATCGCAGTGGAGGACTTGCTCACTTCCTCGCCTGGTCTACCCGGCACAGCTTCTCGGGCGCTGGCGCCCGCCGCTCCCTGTCGGCCAGCCAGCCGCGACTCGGGGGAAGGCCGGCGACAGATATCTCTACCGTCGTCGTCATCCTGGGAGCGCTCAGTGATCTCCTGGAAGAGGAGTTAAACTCTGCGCTCTGTAACGTGTTCCTGGGGAGTCAGGCAGGCAGATGAGGCGAGGCCCTGGGGGCCCCCGTATCCTCCCCCCCCCCCCCAGGGGAGCCTGCGCTGTGCCTGAGAAGATGGGAATAAATTAGACGCTCCGCTCTGTTGATGCTCGGGGAGATAACCTGCAAAAGTGCAGCGATTCCTCTGCAAATAGTTCCCCAAGGTGTGAGCTGTGTGAGCAGTAGCAAACTATTCATCTTTGTGCGTTTAAACAGGCCTGGTTGCATTCGGAGCCTGGAGCACTGCAGAGGTGATTTATTTTCATCTGCTCTGCTCTGGGTTATTTCTCCCTCTCTTCCTCTGGTAATGTGTTGCTCTCTAATAATGAAGCCCGAAATCTTCCGCTCCTGTGCAGGGAAATGCTATAGAGGAGAAAAAAAATGAATGCCGTATGTACACATCACCACCATGGTCAAATGAAAGCAGATACAGTTATAAAATGTCTCTAGTATTAGAAGCGTAACATGAGTGAGATAGAGAGAGAGAGAGTGAGAGAGAGAGGAAGAGAGAGAGAGAGATACAAACAACTCTCAATTTCCCCATTAGAGCCAGTATACAGGGACTTCAAAATTGCACCAACACTGTGCTCAATCTCAGTAATGTGAACTCCTGTCATTTTTATGATGGTAGATGCCCACATTCACTCACAATGGTCTCCTAAAGCCTAACTTGAGAGATCATCACTTGGCTTTTCCCTCTCTTTCATGTGAGGTTAGAGATTGATGGCCTCAAGGGACTCAGTGCTCTGAAAAAGAATGAAAAACTGTGCCTCAAATAGCCTTGCACAGGAGCAGCCATTACTGTTCATTTTGATTGTTCTCTATTATCATTCGATTGTTCTCTATCACCATTTGATTGTTCGGGATCATCATTTGATTATTCTCTTATCATTTGATTGATATCTTGATATCATTTGATTGTTCAAAATCATCATTTGATTATTCTCTATCATTTGAATGTTCTCTTTCACCATTTGATTGTTCTCTATCACCATTCTCACCTTCATCGTCATTATTCTCTTCATGTCCATTGTCCTCATCACAGTCAGTGGGGTTTGCGTCGGGAGGACTTCAGAAGGCTCGTCTGTCTGGCAGCGCTGCCGATGTGTGATGCTGGGAGAGGCGTGCTGTCTGACCCATGTGCTTCTCAGGCTAGGCCCAGGGGTGTTTTATTATGTCGTCCATGGCAGGCCCGACAAGGCCAGGACCTGGAAGACTGATAGCCGTCTGTCTCAGATCTTTAGTTTTTGCTGCAGCCTTCCTCCATGTATCATGCCATCGTTGTTAATGGCTCAGTAAGAGATCTGATATGGGCTGCTGGAAATCAAATTCAGAGCTTTGAATATCGCATAAAACAAGCAAGAGCCCCTTCCCATCCAGGGTCATTGAAAGCCATTAATGAAATTGGATCAATTTTTAGGTTCATTACCTTGGGTTTGAATTGGATGGCCTCGTGGAACGTTTCACTCTATAGACCTTTACAGTTTAAACCAGGCAACAGAGATATTTTACACAGCTCTCTGGTTATGCATACAGTATACTATGCTATTCAATTAACAGAGATTAACAATCGTTAATAGGATAAATTCCATCATTACACCAGGGATTATAGACCCTCTGAAGAAAGTAAAACCTCATGGGTCCTCGCTAATGAAATACAGAAATATATCAAGACTATGACGTTAAAGTGAAACACTTAACTGGTTGATATAGTATGTGTTGATAATATGCATTAAGACAAGTTATTAGGGTGAATGCTGACTTAAAGGAGAATGTTCGTTTTTGACAACGTGGACCTTATTTACGGCATATTATAAGACGTTTGACTCACCGAGATAACTTTGGTGTAATTCGGAGGCCTGTAGAAGAAATTTTAAATCCAGCGCGAGCCAAGTATATCCATGTAATGGCGGCAGACGGGGCACTGAGAATGCAACTTCTAAAAAAAACTATTTTCTGCCGCGATACTGTTGTTTTCATCAAATTCATCAAATGACCTCAGAATTAATGCTGACTCCAAAGAGCTGTCTGTTCTCGTCCTCCTGGACCTGAGTGCAGCCTTTGATATTGTAGAACATGCGATCCTCATCAAAAGACTGGAGAAGTGGGTTGGCCTCTCCAGTCCAGTCCTAAATTGGTTTAGGACCTATCTGTGACCACATAGTGACCACAGCTCAGAAAAGATTCCTATGACCTGTGGGGTGCCTCAAGGATCCATCCTAGGACCTTTACTCTTCAGCCTGTACATGCTGCCCCTTGGCGTCATCAGGAGGCACAACATTAGTAGCTACCATAGCTATGCAGATGCTACCCAACTCTATATTTCTATAATACCCAGTAATTACAGCTTGATTGACTTTCTTGTTAAGTGTATTACGGATATAAATGTATGGATATCACATAATTTCCTCCAGCTAAACCAAGACAAAACAGAAGTACTGATCATTGGTGATCCTGAATACTGTACTGGAGTATCCAAACCAATACTAGCTACTCTGTTTAAAAGCAGCTGGTGATCGACTGTATCAAATGCTTTTGAGAGATCTACAAAGAGGGCAGCATAGTGTTTCCTGTTGTCTAATGTCCAGATTGTCATTATTATACAGTAGTACTATGATTAGCTCTAAATCCAGATTGGTGAGGGACCACCCGAGCTGATTTCCAAACCCCTGGTGCTCCAAACCAGTGGAGAGATTAAAAATGTATGACAATGGCTCACTAATGACTGGGGCTGCCAGTTTTATATACAAAAAAATGAATCTATATTGTCCTCTCCAGTAGAACACTTTGTATATATGGATTGCAGGATTCCTAGAGTTTCGCTGGGTGTAAAGGGCTGAAAGGAGAAATGCAACCATAGTTAGCATCCAGGGGAGGCAGCCCAGTATACAACCTGTCAAATAAGCACCCTGCCTTAGAGAAGTGCTTATTAAAAGCGAGGCAAATTTCAGTTGGATCAGAGATCACACGATCCTCCACATTAATACACAAGGGCAGTGAGCTAGAGGATTTGATTTTAGATAAGTTCACTGCACCCCAGAATTTAGCTGGGTTTGAATAAGAGTTAGAGACTAAATCCAAGAAGTAATCAGATTTAGCTTTCCTTACAGCTGTTGTACATTTATTTCTGAGCTGTCTAAAAGAAAGCCGGTCTTGGGTATCCCCTGTGCATCTGGCACGGGACCAGGCACAATTCCTATCATTAAACAAGTTAGACAGCTCACTAGAGTACCATGGTGCAACTCTATCTTTAATCCTAGTCCTTTTAAAAGGGGCATGTTTATCTACAAAGTAATTGACTCAACCGAGCATAGACTATTACAGTCAGTGATGTCATCTAAGAAGGATTGGGCATTGAAAGATCTAAGATTTCTCCTCAAGACAATGCGTTATTTCAAAAACAGATGGAAAATCATTGTAATTTCTCTCTGCCACAGAATACCTTACTGAGAACACTGCAGAGGACTCTCTTGGAGGATCTCATACCGGCTGGAGGAAAGCTATAGTATCCTAGTTACAGATACCTCTGTGAATTCAAATACCCTTACATGTCTCCCCAGCCAATAGTCTCAAGTAATTACTTCTACCCACTGTATCAACTAAGTCAACAAACTTAAACTGACAGAATCGTTCCGAATCTATCATCTCTCAAACAGCTATTGCTGTGGTCTGGTCTTGGTCTTGAAGAGTCCTCTCATCTGACTGGATGGTGTAGATGTCGTGGAGTTTGGATGGCTTTCCTTAAACGACGAGAGCGCGAGGGAGAGATCCAGGGGGTTGTGGGCCCGGCATCCACATGCCATCACAAGTTTGCCGCTGGGCTGGAAATGTATGCAAAGCTATTCATGCCTCTGCAGTACTCTGATCTACGCAGAAGCTCTTGCGCTCACACAGACACACCAGTCTGAAAAAAGTCAGTTGATCACACTTGTGATGATTCTCCCCGAGATACGGCGCCTGCGTGTTAATAGCGCCTGACGGGCTGTCAAGGGAAATCCTACACGCACACGATCTGCTTTGCGTAGTTAAAATGTCACCCCGACACTTAGAACGTACATTTAACACAGCGCATCTATGATAAAGATGTGGAAAACAAAATAGGTTATATGCATGATTTACATTTTATATGTGGAGGGTAGATTTTACAGAGATTAGAAGCGTTTTATTGCTGTGGCTCAACGTGGTTATGGGATTCTTTCGGCATCAGCTCAGACCCTGGCTAAAGGCTGTATTCCTTTGGCAGCTTTGCTTTGCTTCAGTAACGGTGCTCCCCTACTGCGAGTCTCACTGCCTTGCAACAGATAACAGTCTGAGTGACGCCTTCTGATTCCCTCTGTCCAGGAATCGTATTTATTTCCATATTTCTCATCCTCTCTCTCTCTCTCTCCCTCTCTCTCTCTCTCTCTCTCTCTCTCTCTCTCTCTCTCTCTCTCACTCACTCTCTTCTCTCTCTCTCTCTCTCTTTGTCCAGTGGGATCTCATTTGTTCTTGAGAGTGCTGTTAATAGTGACATTTTCCTCCTGCTCTCTTCTCCACAGGACACCCGAGGATGCAGCAGTGCGTTGAGTTATTGTGATGTGCGTTCCGTGTGTCTGTGTGTGTGTGCGTTTGTGTGCGTGCCGAGAGAGAGAGGGAGCCGGCGCTTCCATCTATCAAGTATTACTGTAGCTGATGTCTGTTTTGTCATCTTCTCTGATCCTCTGATCTCCCGGGGGTTTTCCACGGCTCCCCAGTTTAATAAATGAGGGCTCTTCTCTAGGTCTGTTCCAGCATTACCCGCTGTGAGGCAAGGGTCGACGCCACATCCTTTCCCTCCTGTCACCAACAGACAAGCATGGTCACCTTGACCCCGTCAATGTAAAGGGCAGGGCATTAAACAGACAAGGGCAAGTTCCTCTCACTCAAAGTCGCAAGAGGCATTTGACATGAATGAGTGAACATACAGTACCCGGTCAGCGAGATTGAAAGACTTGACACATGGTCACCTTGGCGCAGGGCGATGCTGTCCAGTCTGTTCGTCTGAGCTTTTACGTGGCGTGCCCCATCCAGTAGACCTTTTCGAGACATCCAAATTTGACTGGGGAAATTACACGGTTACACAAATTACACATTAAATGGTTCCCTGGGAGCTGTGTTAAAAGGGTCTGATTCCGCTGTTATTGAATTTCGCCAATTGTACTCCGGAGAATGGAGTCGCACATTGTACAACCCTTCAGTTACAACACTGAGCATGGCCCAGGTGTTAAGGTGTCTTCCTGGGTGAGGCTGGACATAGCAACAATAAGTATGTGTGGCTCGTTATTCCTGCCATCTTCCCGCTCACCCTCCGTTCCCTCGCCCTCCAAAACCACCCGTCTCTCTCTCTTTCTGACACAGCTCATTAGTGTGGTGAGGCAACACACACATACTATACACCCATCCACCCACACATACACACACGCACACACGCACGCACACAGGGCCAAGGCTGCGGAGCTCTCCCTCACAGGGGTGGGTAAGGGGTTGACAGCAGACAGCAGGGCTGTTGCTTTAACTGACAGGCTCTGAAACACGTGGCAATGTAATTGTGGTAAAGGGATAATTTGACACCCACTTGGCTATGATAGCCTGCAATTCGGTGTCTCTTCCTGAACCCACACACATGCGCGGTCTGGAAGCTGTGCTCTCCACTCAGCTGTCTGTCTTGTAGCTCCAGGACAAAGCTCCAATTCAGGGTTATAACTCTCCTCTTGGGACTTATTTTTCTCATAAAATCTATTCAATTCAGAGGACTATAATTTCCCCCCTCCCTCAAAACAGTTTATCTGGAGAAGACGTAAATGCTTTGCCCCTCCGTCGTGGATATTGTTTTAGAGAGAGGCTGCATTTCTGTCTACCCAATTCATTGAGACTGACAGTACAATTTGTCACACACAGGTCTGCAAGAATCCCATTTTAAAAAAGATGCCTGTGCATCATTGCTCAAGGACAAGAAGCAGGAGCAGACAGCGGTGAGACGTGGAGGAATGCTGTTATTTTTGCTATATCTCTATTGATTTATTTAGCGAAATGAAACTACTGTCTTCGAATCTGTTCCTATCTCTTTTGAGGCAGCTCACATTTATATGGATGAGGCTGAATAAAACATGTCTGACATCATGTCCTCACGGAAATGACAAGGTAAAAATGGAAAGGAAATCGAAAATATGTCCCGCATGCATTTGTTTGGGGGCTGTTCGTCTCATCGTCTGTAGGCCCTGCTTGGACACTGATGATGAAAATCATTCACTCCTCGCTTGTGTGGATCTGCGGCTCCAGCTGTCGTCCTCTGCTTGGATTTGAGTTTTAGATCTCAATTTCTGACAGTGAGCAAAAACACAGTGGTACTAGTACTTCCAGACAACAGCACAGATCTGACCCCATTGCTACTCAAGGTCCCATCGCGAACCTCTGCCACAGCACTCCCAAGCCACTGCCCCTCCAATCCACAGACGAGAAAACAGGCTCGCCAAACCTTCCGCCATGCCATTGTTAGGCTACTAAAGTGAAAATAAACAACACATTCTAAATGACTAAGGGATTCATAAAATGCAAACTGAGTATGCATTGCAAACTAGGTTCAACAGCAAAGGCTGTTTCTAACATGTTTTACCACAAAACCACATTTATCTTGAAAGAGTCATATTTGCCCTTGTTCTCTCCCCTCCCTTCCTCCATCACTGACTCTCCCGTCTTGCCTCTGGCTCTTCTCTTCTCCCTCACTCTCTGTTTTCTGTGATTGTACCTCAGACAAAAAGGGGTCTCCTCTCCTTTTCCCCCTCCCTTTCACCGCGCTGCAGATTCGATGAGTGGTTCCAGTTGCTCTGGTGTGATGTATGACTTCATCTTGGCTCTGGACCGGCCCTGTAGCCCCCCTACCCCCCCCGCCCATGGCCCCGCTACAGCTGCAATCACTGGAAGGTAATGTCATCACCCAGGTGCAGGAAAGGGCCAGCAGGCAGACAACACACACACGCACACGCGCGTACATACACACGCACGCGCGCACACGTACACACACACACACACACAGGGCTAACAGACAGGGTTTTTTTTGTGATTTGAACCCGGTGTGTGTTGTACATCCAACTCTTATCTTTTACAGTGAGATATACTGTATTTATTTAGAGTCTGTGTAATAAATACTAAAACCCAGTTTTCCAGTGTTTGATCCGAGTTGTCATTTTTCATGTCATTGTCATTTTTAGGCAACGGTACCATTGACCTTAACAGTTTATCAGAGGCACTTTTCAGAGCAGGGGGATGAGGAATAGGAACAGAAGATTCATTTTGCGTGTGAGTAATGGCATGTTTGCCGTATTTACCTATGGATCGAATGAATATGCTTAGCAACCTAGGATCTCTTTGTCTTCACTGCTGCTGAAATCCATTGTTCACCACCCCGCTCAGATGTCATGCCCTGACTATAGTAAGTACTAAGTGGGCCTATACTGAACACAAAGTGCAGACTATAGGGAGCCTACTCCATGGAGTAGAACAGAAGGTTGTAGTGCGCTCCAAACAAGACATTTCTTCATAGCTGACCTGGTTTGAACATGGTATTTGACCAGGTGTATGTTCGGCACATGCACTGTACACACATTTAAGGGCGCTTCAACTGCAGATATGCTCCCCTGGGCTCTGACGAGAAGGGAAAGCTTTGCTTTCATCACGTCAGATGACTCCGGAAAGGTTGCTTTTAAATCTTGGAGATAAAAACGCCTGTGTCCGTGAGAGATGACATTTTGGTAGCGTTGTGGGTGATGTCACCCTCCACTATCCATCACTGTGAGAGCTCTGATCTACAAGACTCTCCAGGCCTCTCCTGCACTGAGGACTGACAACCTGAGATTTTTTTAAATTAACATATCTCCAGTCTATCAGCCAGATTGGCCATTCCTGAATTCATCTGTCACCATCACTCTATCAATTTGTCTTCTGGGCTGCCATTCCGCGGGCTACGCGTCCCCCGTCTTTCCGAAAAAGCAGAGGCTCGTAATGTAACTGTCTGGAGGAAGTGGGACGACAATCAATGTCTGTGTTCCTGAGTTATTTGTTACAGTATGCAATTACAGACAGCGCTATCAAAGCCTATAGGGGTATCCTATTACGCCACAGCTTCTGAGGCACAGGCACTCGCATGTAATTACAACTTCTACGTGATCGCTAGGCTACCGACTGTAGCCTATGAGCACTAAAATAAAAATAACACCCAGGTGGTGAAGTAAGGGGTGCAGTAGAGCAGTCTCTACTGCCCTCTAGCGCTGGTGTGTAACAGTATTGGCTACTCCTGGTTGGTCTAAATCTAGAAGCGGCTACATTTATGTTTTATTTGTAGTTTTTGTCCCATTGAAATAAATGATGGAATACTCAGTTGTTCAATTCACTTGTTCTGAGTGGTGGCAGCTGGTGATTTGAAAATATCCACATATTTTGTAAACTCCTACAATTTTCACAGCTGCCGCTACTCATATTCAAATATATAACCAATGCCATTTCTAGTTTCTGAAATATTCTGTTTTGTCTGAAAATCATGCTCGGCATTCACACAAATTGTGAAATGTTCAGTGCCCCACTCTAGTGGCAGTTGGCAATTTCAAATTCTTACCCGTTTTCTAACTTGTCACTGCTCCTACAGTTTTTAAGCTACACAGACATATTCTATCTCAAAATGTTCAACTGGTTCCCGGGATTACTAGTGTGAATATTGTGACATTTATACTTCTTGAGAATATTGTGCCATTTATACTTTTTGAGAGCTGTCTGTAGCCGGCAATGCTTTCCTCATGCCTGCCATCTAGTAGGCTATGCAACAGTATTGGTGACTCCTGATTAGTCTAAATCTCATCCTACGAATGAATACACACACGTATAGAGAAGAAGCAGCTGCACCTCTTAAAAAGACCAGGGGGAAAAAAGTTCAGGACTCACATTCATCGCCATGGCAACCTCAGGCACTTTTGCAAGAATAAAATCGGTTTAATGAACCCAAATAAGACATCACCTTTAATGAAGACCAACGGTGCCTTCTATAAACACCAAGGCAGACTTTATACCAAGGGATAATACTGAAGCAGAATTCACATTATTTAAAGTTGCCCGCGAGTAGCCTATCGAACATCACCATTTGGAGTCTGACAGGTTTGTGTAGATGTCTAAGCTATAGAGAATATTTCAGTGTGTGACTAATGAAGTGGCAGTTAAAAAAAAAAAGGACTCTTTCACCAATATGTAAGCAAGACTGTTTCAATACAATGGTAGGCTATATAATGCCAGACTAAAAGGCTTTAGCGGCCTGGCTAGTCATTTTAGTCTGAGTGGAACATTTGTGCAGGTGAAGCCAGAGTCTCGTTAAGAGAGAGATTTTTCATGTGATTTGTGGATCCCATCCACACATGGTTCAGTCGGAGAGCAGCCCATGACCTGTGGTGTGTTAACAATGTAGCTCGCCAGCAGAAACCTGTGAGCCATGCGCCTGCTAAATTACACACACGCACACTCACACCCAATGTCAGGAGAAGCCGGCTCTGTAATGATGTGTTTTCACTATTCTTTACTTCATATTTGAATGCATAGTAATGTGTTAAGACCCTTAGTTTGTTCTGGACCCAACTCGGGAGACAGGGGAAGTTCTTAAAAGCCCCAGTGGCCGTTTAATAGCGAAATAGTGAAAAATACAACAAAAGAGGAAAATGGGGATATAAAGGGAGATATGCAGGGCTGGGGGGCTGCAGCAGCCAAGCACCGCTCCGCGCTTCCGGGGTCTGAAAAGGGCGAAGGGAGAAGATGGTAAGTGATAGGAAAATCACGGGAGAGAAAAGGAAGCACTACGGCTGCGAAAAGCGAGCAGGCTGGAATTCGCTAGATCTGGCGACGACCGGGGCGCAGCTTCTTAGGTGATTGCGGATGAGGGTCAGGTGTGACGATGAGGAATGGGGAGCAGGTGTGATGATGAGGAATGGGGAGCAGGTGTGATGATGAGGAATGGGGAGCAGGTGTGATGATGAGGAATGGGGAGCAGGTGTGTCGCGGAGCCGTGCCGCGAGCGAATTCGCCGCAGCCACGCGCACCTCTCCTGAGGCTGGGTCTGTGTCTGATGACTGGAGGTGAGGGGGGAGGCGCTGGGTGTGTCTGGGTCTGTGTCTGATGACTGCAGGTGAGGGGGAAGGCGCTGGGTGTGTCTGGGTGTGTGTCTGATGACTGCAGGTGAGGGGGAAGGCGCTGGGTGTGTCTGGGTGTGTGTCTGATGACTGCAGGTGAGGGGGAAGGCGCTGGGTGTGTCTGGGTCTGTGTCTGATGACTGCAGGTGAGGGGGAAGGCGCTGGGTGTGTCTGGGTGTGTGTCTGGGTGTGTGTCTGATGACTGCAGGCCAGGGGGAGCGGAGCGAGAACGCCGCAGCGCTGGTCCACGGCGGCACGCCGCACACGGAGTTGCGTGCAGGGGAGCCAGATGAAGTAAAGAACGGGCGAGGTGGAGGATGTAGGAGCCGTAGAAGTAGCCTAATGTACACGCTGTACCCTATATGTCATTGATTGTGTTCCGGCATGGTGAGAAGTTGCCATGTTGTGGATAGCCTAAGCATTGAACGCCTATGGCTTTAAGTTACCACAACATGTAAATGTGAGAAGTCGGCGATTTCAAGCAACATGAGGTGGAGACTTGTTGCAGTCATTTTGACGATTTTGCTAGGATTAACAATGTCCTGTCACTTCGTTATAAGCCTTTTGATTGAGGGCCTGGGGCATTTGGGAAATCCAGCTTGATGCCTGTCTACCCCTAATGATTTGTATTTGTCACCATTTATTGAAGGCCTGCACCAGCTCATGAACTATTCATGAGTACCTTTGTCTTGCAGAGCTGAAAGCCGCTGCATAATTGAAAGTTTTATGTTTCTAATACACCATTTACTCTTCCAGTAAAAAATATAATGAGATGTGTATCCCAAGATGATTTCTGTAATGGCTCCCAATCCCTCTCAATCAACCATAACTGACTGAACATTTGTCACCTATTAAAGTCTTACAGGTGTGTGTGTGTGTGTGTGTGTGTGCGTGCCATTCTCAGGCCCTGATCTACCATGCCCATGTCTGACAGTTCACAATTAAGACTTATGGCAACCCCTGTGACCCCCCCTCCTCAAGAATCATCTGACCTCACTTAAATGCTGCCATGAAGCTGGTCGATTGCTACAAATTAGCCAAATGGCATTTAGCATTTGTCCTTTCATCTGGTTCCCCTTCTAAAAGACATTCCACCCCCACCCCTCCAGAGATCCTGTGGCATTCTGCCAGGTTGGGATGGGCATGAAGAGGATCATTCTGCTGTCACGGAGCGGTCGTTTATCTTGATAAAAAGGGAGGCTAGTCTTGAGAATTCTTCTGGAAATTAGCACAAGCTAATCAGCTTGCGGCCTCCCTCAAGATTGTCCTCAGCAGACGGTCCATTGACGGCGCCGTTTGTGACTGTAGCGAGAGACGGAGATGGAGCACCAGGTACCTCAGTTCACCCTCAGCACGCTCTCATAGGGATCTGACTGGGACTGGGAGAGATAGCTTTCATCTGCTGAGAATTCATGTTCAATCAGTGATGCACTGTATTATGATACACCATAATACTGTATCTCTGTTTTGTAAAAATGAGTTCTGGCGGGGGAGGGGGGAGTGTTTCCTGTCTGTGTAATCCTAGGAGGTTAAACCTTTCACACAGGGTGTGTGTATTTTGTGCCAGACATAGTAGAGCTTCTATCCTTAGGCCATCCGGATCCTGAATGAGGACATCGGCCTGCTTATTGCTCCCAACAGGATGCCCCCCAGTAAGACTCTAACCTCACTACTTGCACACCTGGGACTTAACTCAGCATCTTTACTTGGCACAGCAGCACCTTATATTTTAACAGGTTTAACAGGTTACTCATTAGAATTGGTATCTACTAGGGGTGTAACAATATATCGTGCCACAATAGATCGCGATACAGAAACGTCACAATACGTATCGTCAAGGTGAAAACAATATTGTGATATGTTTATTGTATATCAGTGAACACTTGCTACGCTGGTAACAAACACGTCTTTTGTCTCTCGGCCTATTCATGATATTACAACAGTTAAGCTCTAAATTCACAGTGTATTGGAGTAGAAATGTGGAGAAATGCATTATTGGTGTGAACAGCCGCACTACTGCAACGCTTCACACCTACCCTTAGTGTATCGTATCGTATTGTTATCGTGAACCCAATATCATGTATCGTATCGTGAGATTAGTGTATCGTTACACCCCTAGTATCTACATTCTGTGAATACACATGTTCTTTTTTTCCCTATAGATCATACTTATACTTATCTATTTAACCCAACTGTACAGTTCATCTGTGTATATTTTTGTGTGTCGTATATATTGGACAGCTCATTCCATTCTTGTATATATCTTTAAAAAAATTATATGTATTTTGCACTTTTTAACTTTTATATATTTAGCATTTTATGCTTAACTTTTTACTTTACTTAAGCACACTTTGAAGCCAGCTATAACTCACTGCACATTGTACCTGTATGATGGAGTACTGTACAGTGTGACAATTAAACTTGAATTAATTGAAAATTGAACTGAATTTGAACTTGAGACATACAGTAATGTACGCACAGACACTGAAATCATCGGAGGAGGAGTTTACTGAAGAGAGCACCAGATCATCCTTCTGATCCGCATAATCGTCCCAAATCCTGGAGGACAACGCCACACTATTATGGAAATAGAAAATGGGAGCATCACATGAGGTCTTGCTTTGTCCCCTGGGCTCTCTACCACTGAGGAGGATTTGAGATATTAGAGCCACTGTTTATAGAAAAGGTCCCGCTGTGTGTTTATCATCACTATCAGTTTCCATATTCATATTATTTTGTATGTATGGGAGTGTGTTTGCGCGCGCACGCACGTGTGTGTTTAGCACCACATAATGAAACGTATTTTGTAAATGCTCTGTCACCCCTGCGGTTTGTTTTTGATGAAGCAGGCTTGTTACATAATGGACTGCTACTAGGTGAGCCTGTAAATTAATGACTGTAAAACGTCTCGCCTCCAATAGTGCAAGAAGGCGTCTGTGCCACGAAAGAGAAATGAAAATGAAGTCATTGCTAGTATCACCTCTCTCTCTCTCTCTGTCTCTGTCTCTCTCCCTCTCTCTGTGTCTCTCTCTCTCTCTCTCTCTCTCTGTTCCACCTACACTCTTCCAGGACTCCCTACAGCTCCTTGCCCACGCACCCCCCCCGCTCCTGCAAACATGTTTCATGTCATTTTGTCTTTTACAAGCCACTTCATTTGTAGGCTTACAGATTCTATTAGGGTGATCCCGTGTGCGCGGGGCGGATTGGGGGGGGGGGGGGGGGGGCGAGCGAGGCCTTAATACTAATAAACGAGCACGACTTTGCCTCTGCCTCCGCCGCCCTGTGGGATGTGATGGAGAGAGGGCTGAGTAATTGGAAAATATCCCCGCCTCGTCCTCGTATTCCAGAGAGAAGCCCTCCTCCCTCCGCCCCCACACTCCGTCCTCACCCCCACCCTGCTCTCCACTGCACAATGAGATGTACTGTTCCTGTTTTGGTTCATATAAGACACAATTAGCCTGGTTTGATGAGTCCACTTGTATTTGTGCTGATGGGGGGCAACTGTCTTTACGTCTGTGGATGGGCGTGCGCGCACGCGTGTGTGTTTGGGGGGAAGGTCGTCACATGGTCTCTGTCTCTGCTGACTGTGTTTGTACACGGTCTGAAAACATGTTGGGTCTAATGGGCGGATGCTATTGAGCACTCAGCAGACACCCAGAGCCCCATGTAAATAAGGAAGCACTGGGGGTTATGAACTTCCTGCCATTACACGGATGAGAGACGCAGATGGAACTCAGCTCCACTTCCACCTGATTCTCTGGAGATCAGACCATACGCACTGAAGCACTTAGCATCCAGCTACAAATCAAACTAAGACGAACAGTTATTGTATACCATGAACTCTCTGATAACGCACTTCTGCTTTTACCGTGCACATATGGTAAGGAATGGTAGGTTAAAACATGTTTTTATAGGTCAACCATCTTCAATATTTGCGATGCCATGTACAGTCACACGATTCAGTTGTTGCATTTTGGCAGTACACCGTTAATGATAAGCAACTTGAGGAACAGCTTTTTGTCAGTGTTTGCTTTTTCATCTTTCGATTTCTCTTTGTTGGGCTATATTTGGAAGCTGTCGTGGTTTATTTGCACAGATGACAGATATGGAAAACGCTCCTCTGTGCTGGGACTCTGCGGAAGCTGACAGAACACAACTGAAGAGTGTCAACCTATCCGGTGAATTGAAAGAAAAATGCGACAAGCATTTGATAAAATGATCCGCTCAGGGCTGGAGTATTCCAGTGAAAAGCCACTCACCCCTGGCATAAGAACATACAAGACTTTAAACAAACTTACATCTTGAATCAGACTTTAATCAATCAGTTAAAACATTTGACACCTGCTGTTGGACTCAGTGTCCATCAATAGTGCTGTCTTCCCTGCTGTATGTGTCTTGAGAGGATAGACTGTTGAACTTCAAATGCAAATGTGATTGATTGTGTGAACCAAAGGAAGTAGTGTGAGCAAAGAGGATTTTGACAGGCCCCATACGTTAACATCAGGGAGATTTTCTCAATGCCTGTAATATCACTTCTACAGGCTTCAGTGTTTTCAATCATACTGATTCATACTGGTGCTTGCAGGACAATTTAATCTTCATACGGCATGCAAGCATATTTAATGCCCGGATAAAATGTGAAGTAAAATGATTACAGGGTACACTACCTTCTCACTTGATCACGTAGCACTTCTGCACTCATTCATGTGTCGTAAATGTACTGTTCTAATCCAATTATTACATATCTCTTTTGTTATTAGGGCTCTTTGACCAACAGGGCCTGTTATTTGCTTGACCCCTCAGGAGTGTACATCTATCATTCATCACCCCCGAGAACAGAGGGTCATCACGAGGCCCTTATTAGCAATTAATTAGCCACCAGCTCCCCATGAATTAACATGCGGTTTAAGGCATTAGGCACTTGTTAGGCCTTGAAGGACTAGCTTCATCATTAATACCCTCTGTGATTTAACCACTGATATCCATTATCCAGCAGATACTGTACATAGTGAAGCAGCAACAGCATATTGAATCAGCATACAGAATCAGAGATGCTTTTTAACAGTTGGTCATCCAGCCGTGCATGTCCACAGGGCGGGAGATATGTGAATTATGACAGGGTGAACACCCACCCAATAACAAGGGCCGAGGGTTGGGAGATGAGCCCATTCTAAACGGTGGTAGCTCATTGTTGCAGTGCAATACTAAAACAGTCCAGATCTCTGATTGTTCCACATACAGTACCTCAACGGCACACACGTTGCACACACTGCATACATAAAACACCTCTCATCTACAGTATCACTCTACACCCTGCATACACACTGTACTTACATACCCTCACCACACTACATCCTGCATATACTATGTAAATTGCACTTTGTGATAGTTATTCTAGACTTGTCTTGTCCAAAGATTTACCAAGATACGTTCAAAAGGTTGAGTCTGGTTTATTGAATGAAATCAAATACTTGCACAAGGACTTCCTGAACAACGCAAACAAAGGTGGTTTGTCAGAGAAGTGAAGTCAGTCACTTCTGGCCTGGCTTATATTCAGTCAGAACACAGGTAAGTCTTTCTAGGATTTCATTGGCTGAGTTGTCTATGCGTCATCGTGAGGGGACGGATATCACACAGTGAAAGGAAGGAATGTGGGATGAAACTCACTTTGAATATGGCTTTGAATTATAGACAAAGGTCTGAGTCAGGGCAGGAAGGACAAGGTGTGGCCTTTCTGACTTGGACAACAGAGCGAGGCAGAGGCGTTTACAATTACAAAGGGGGACAGTTGAGGTGTTTTACATTTGCAATGAGGGAGATTGAAACTATGATTTGCAGGGGACTTGAGGACAAAGGTTTAAGGTGTTTGGATGTAAATTCCTGGACAACTTATGCCTCAATTTTTTAACATTATATCGTATTATGTATATTGCACTGTATTTTGTTTGCCCTGTATTTTCTATGTGCACAGTTTTTTGTATTGCATTAGCACTGTCATGTCTTTGCACTGTCCTGTCCTGCACCCTGTCCTGTCGTCTGCGACAGCGTATGCCATTACCCTAGTCAAATTCCTAGTATGTGTGAACCATATAGCATATAAAACGGATCTTGAATCTAGATGGCATCGTGCGTCCATTGCAGCCCACCACCGGAGAATGCACTGTATAAGCAGTTCGACTTAGGCGTGGAACAATGAGACTCGATGAGTTTCTATTTATGACTCGGATTCCCTAATTACCACCATCTGGTATGTGCATGCATCACTTGGGAAAACGAGAGAAGCGGTTTAGTTGGATTGTGGCTTCAAGTAATTTTATTCTGTAGAGGTACACATACTGTATGCTGTTTCCTGCAAGGAGATTGAAGCCGGTGCTGTATCATCTGCCTCTGAGCCAGCCGATGGAGCTATGCTGGCTTTGAGGCCTGGAGGTGAAGACCTTGACACCTCCTCACACCGGGCAGCAGTGAGCTTGATGAATCCCTCCAACTTAGTAATTAGTGGCTGTTAACTTAGGCATCCCGAGGTACATATATTCTGAGCACTTCTTCACTCTCTCCTTAATTCCCAATGGCATTCCCTTCCTAGTTTGTCTGCTCTGTGTTCTCTGCTCTACGCTTCGCTCCCTCCTCCAGTGTGTGACTTATGTCTTGCCAATAGATAGTTCAGAGCACTGGTCAGAGCCAGGTGGGGGGAGAGCAGTGAAATGGTGCCCATCCCTCGTTGCACTGCAGAGGTATGCAATTAGATTGTAAAGCTCTGCAGATTCAGTAGATTTAACTTGTTAAAATTCTATTCTCCCCTTATTGATTGCTGCAAAGATTGTAGCCCGTGACAGTTTTATAGTGAGAGTCTTTATTGTCCATGCTTTTACCAAAGATTGATTCTTGGGAGCTACAGGAGGTAGAGCCAAAGACGTGACTTTCATGACAAGAAATCACTTAACATCCCTCCAAGACCATGACATCTGCATGTCAGTCAAACTGCATTATACCCAAATGACTCAATTCTACTAGTTCAACCAGCAAAATAACTTTACCCATCCCCCACATTTCATATGAAACTCAGAGGAATCAGACATGATCAAGTCTAAAACCCGACCATTGCCAAATGATTACATGTGCATGCAGTATAAGTCCATTGGCAGCTGAGAACACAGACAGGGGGGCAGACAGGAGAATGGGGCTGGTGGGGAATGAAAGCTGATTGTGGTAAAGTCTGAGAGGAAGGCCAGCCCATCCGTCCTCACCCTTAACGAGGAGCGGCCCAGACAGCTGAATTAGCGGCTCTTGGTCGCTTCCCCCGCCATGACACTTTGTCAAAAGGACGCTCCGCCCGAAAGATGGGACAAGGTCAAGTGTGTGTGTGTGTGTGTGTGTGTGTCTCCCAGGGCATTACTCTCACCCTGGCACTGGTAACGGGGCCCTGCACAGATGGCGCTGTGTATAGATGCCCGTGTGGGGAACCCTCTGAGCTGCATGCCTGGGCTCTGCATCTGAGCTCCTGACTAAAGATAAAGCTCTTGGCTAAACGTCTGCTGCTCCATGATCCGCACAGGAGCAGCCTGTTGCTGTGCACTGACACATCTCCATAACCACTGTCTGTGCTATTAACATCGACATGGAGATGACATGGAAATGGATACAGTTAGGGTTGGGGTCATAAGGTCCATTATACATTATTACCATATTTCTATTCGCATCCCATTTTAAAATCCCCTTTTAAATGTCAGGCAATTACTAGGCTATTTGTCAGCCAACACAATTAAGTTTGAGTTTTGCTTTGAAATTCAAAATCATTCTACTGCATAATCTCATTATTTCTGCAATGCATGCTTTTGTAGTGGCTTCTGTTTGGGAATTCAACAAGCATGAGTGTAAATCAATACTGCTCAACTGGTAGCAACAACTGCTACATCGGTCCTCCCCTTGAATATGGAATGCGTGGCTTGAGGCTGGAACACAACATCAACACAGAAACTATGGAAAACACTTGAGGAATTATTTAATATTCAAAATGTGACACAGCTCAAAATCTTTAGAACCATTGAAACAGCTAATTGGGTATTTAGTCAAATGAGGACAATAATGTCATGACGGCGGGTGAATTAAATGCAAGTAGCCTAATGCTCTTAATTATGGTTTTGAGAATCAATTTCAGGGCCTCCGGGGACATTCAAGCAGCTCATTGTTCTCACATCGAGACAGTCCCCTGCTCTCACAGGTCACCAAAAAAAGACTGAAATAACCATGTATTTAAATCTATTGATTCTTTCTACTCAAATTATACATTGCATGGATCTTGAATAACTACAACCTTGCATTATCATGTTCACTCTCTTGGCAATAGAATATCAATCGAATGCATTACTCTCTGGCCATAATGAATCGCTGCCCCGCCGACTCCCAGCATCCCTGGACCCGCGGATATGAGACCAAGCGTGAAACATCATGGAATCAATCATTGAGTAGCCTAACATTGTGTATTCTGGGTGCAACGCTAGCTAACGTTTGGCTTGTTCATGTATTTTCAGATGGATGTCTTTACTGAAAGAGAACGCATAATATACTAGATATGTGAGTCGATTAGCGTGATCGCCATTAATTCACAAGATATTGGCTACGTGTAGAATTTTCAGCATTAGTCCACAAGAAATATGATTTCTTTCGACATATTCAGCACTTTTGTAGACTACAGATAGAAAGTAGATACTATTTCTTACATTTCATTGATTAATTACAAATTAATCTGCCATTGTCACCATCATCTCCGGCCACTAATAGCTGGGCTATACATTGTTCCTTTGACCGATAGATAACCAAACATTAATGTGTAAAATGCTCTGTGTCACATTTCTGTCATAACACCCCACTTCAGTTTCTCCGGGATGTTGATGACAGAGGGGATAGAGTCGGTCCCCCCAGCTCTCCCTGAAGCTAAAAGCGTCCCTGTGACATAACACACACACGCACGCACGCACACACACACACACACACACACACACACACACACACACACACACACACACACACACACACACACACACACACACACACACACACACACACACACACACACCATAAAGTGACACCTGTCTCTGGGATCTTTAGAGAGGATGGATCTGTCAATAATACTGTCTTGTCTCAACACCGCCTCTTTTGTTCTGTTCTCAAGCAAAGGAAAAAGTAGCCTACCATTGTACCGAGGCAAATTCAGCGAACTGGTTGGAACTAGGGTTTGTGGGTTTGGGGAATATGATTTGTCCCATTGATATTGGCATTCATAAACTGTTTGACTTTCCTCAAAGGACTTAACAGTTACTCAAAATGACAACCTCAGTTCTGAAACAAGCATTTGGCTAATCACTGGGATGCTGTCAAATATTCGGTACAGTCTGAATATGATAGTAGACCTACAATAGTTATACAACAGTTATTACTAGAGCAATGTGTTAACACTTGTTTTTAAAATATACAGATGCATTACATAGGGAGAACGAAGACCTGTCATCATCACAATCTAGACCAAATTCCACAGACAGCACTATTTGCGCCGGGGAAGCGCATACACTGTAAAGCGGCACTGCGGCATCGCCATATCACTGCGCCCGGTGCCGTCTCCGGGATCCTGAAGCACGGACTGCGAGAGGAGAGCCCCTTTGCTTCCTTGCGGGATTTATTTGTTTGTTCAATTTTTCCTTTTGTTTTATCTTTTATTGACCATTCGTATCCGTATGCCTGCGACTTGCCGGGACGTTCCTCACTTGCAAGGGTTTGCATTTCTTGGTTTTGCATGACGTGTCTTGGAGGAAAAGAGGCTCGCTTTGTGTGTTAGTGAAAATAAAGCGGAGCAGGAGGCAGTGCCAGTCGCTGTTGTGGGCTGGACTGGCCACGGAGCGTGAGATTTACTGACAGGGAGGCAGACAAAAAGGACTGAGGGAAGACAGCTAGAGAGAGTGCTATAAAGGGGAGAACGAGAAATGGGAGGACGAAAATTGCTTTTAAACGGTTTACTAGAGCTATTTTGTATGTAGCCTGTGTCATTAGAGGAGTACTGGCACGGGGCATCAGGTTGAAGGGATAGGTACTGGGAAACAGCTTAGGACCGTTATAGAAAAGCTGGATTTGGCTTCAAGGCTCAACAAGACCAAACTGCAGCATAAACAGTCATGTTTTTTGGATGGTTGTTGCATGGATGTGGTTAGGAATTTGGATTGATTGGATGCGCCCTTATTAAGCCTCCGTCCATTTGAGCCAAATTTACAAGCCATTGTAATGAGCTGATATGCAAAATTTGTCACTTGCAAGGTTGCTACTGTCTATAGGTGTATTATGACATGATCTAGGCTACCTTACAGCAATCTTTGACATCATTTAAAGTTGAAGATGATGTGTGGCTATGACAGATGATTTAGGCGTGTCTAGTGGATCTGGGAAAGGTGTGTTCCCAATGTCTGTGGCACGTTCACTGGCACTGGGAGGTGAATGAAATGTGGACTGGCCTGGATGGGGCTTGGCATGGTGTTTGGACATGCATACAGTTTGCTGAATTCACTAATAGATGATGTCATATCCAGCTTCAGCATCCATGGAGGACTTGGGCAGTGCCAATGCAGTGAATGAATACCAATGTTCTCAGTATTTGCAATGTAATACCATATGAAGTGATTAAAAATGTTCCCATGGTACTTCACAAAGACAAGCTGTTGAATATGTTTGTTGAACCTTGATGTTGGTACAGAGTGTAAACAGTTGAATAGCTGTTGTAGCCCATGACCTTCTCTGGCTCATGTTCTCTCATGTTCAAGTGCATTTTCACGGGGAGACATGTCTATTGTCATCAGTCTAGATCAGTGGTTGGCACTGTTCTCATCACAGACCCTCAAAGAATCACATGTGATTACAGGGGAATGAATTGAAGGGATCTTTATGGAAGACACAAGTCTGTTGTGGAACAACTTGTTGAGGCTGAGGGGTTGTCATGGAGAGACCAGCTATGGGAGAGCGGCGGCATTGACATTAAACGAATATGATGTGTTACATTGCTGTACAAATGCACTCTTAAATTGGTGGGATTTTATGAGTCCATGCTTTAAACACCAGCAGTCAGATTATAAATGGGTTCTTCTGGGCATGCTAGAAATCCAAGTGAGATGATGATTTAAGAGGGAAAGAATGCTGTTCAGTTAGTTAGTCCAGTGTTACAATGTACCTGCACTGTAATTCCACTGAAACTAACTATCTAGGCTATTGTGTAGAGTGATTGTTATGGGACCAAATTAGCTTTTAATAGTAATTGAAAGCAGGAGGTAGTTTTGGCAACTGTTGAACTACAGGCTACTGTAATAGTGTAATAATTAGCCAGGGTGTAAGCGGTGCATAATGTTGATGAGACAGATAAGTTCCCCATAAGGAATAACCAGTCAATAGCATAAATCCCAATAGATGATGATGAGAGAGAGTGCTTCTTTCATTCAAGGATGGAACAGAGTACAGTCGTAGGGAGTTAGGTGGTGGGACGCCAGAGATAACAGTTGAGGGGCACTTAAAACACATAATGATCTCACCCAAAGGGCGTAATGATTACCCGTCGTGAGAAAGCACAATATAGTCAGTGGATGAGTCTGTGGCCACACTAATGAAACCTTAATTTATCTTACACATTATGTAGAATGGTTACAGCCCGCTGTGTGATATCAGTCCCTTTTGAAAAAGCCTCATTTACTCAGTGCATTCTACAGCTAGGAACTGCTGAATGAACATGTTGCAAATTTATGCTCTCTGTCTCCTTGGCTTTCAGGAGGGAGACACGTCTGTCTGTGTGTGTGGAGTGTGGATCTCTCCAGGAGAAGGATGTGGCATTATACAGTCAGTTCGGTGTGGCAGGACAAGGCCAGTGACCAGACATTTTATTCAACTTGAACTTCTGTTTTTTTCGTCTTTTGGAATTGACTTTCCAGCGTCAACCTTTAACAGAACATTCTCTATCAGCGGATCCCCTGGTCCGCCATTGGGCACCTCTGCTTGGAACCTAGTGTGCTTACAGTGACTCAATGCATTCTCTATATGAACAACTGCGCTTTGGATATTTTATGATTGCTTGCTTTCTATTGGATTTCATGCACTGATATCGATATTTACTACTCGTTGGATATTGTAGCAAAACCTCCTGTGGGAATCCTTATTGTTGGGAGTTCAGCCGTTCAGCCTGAGACTGCTGCCCTAGACAGGGCTGATCCTCTCTCTGCTAGAGTGGTCTTAAGGCGGGCTTTCCCTCCGAGGCGATGGATGGCCCTCGGTCCGGTGGGCTGCGCAGAAAGAGGAAGTCTCGGTCAGAGAGGGATCGGGAGTGGAAATCCAACGGCGTGAGGAAGAAGCACGCCAGGGGCTCCGTGTTCCGCCTCTCCTCCGACTCGGAGCGGGAGGAAGGTCGGGGGCCGCCGTCCTTACGGCCCCGGCCGCCACGGAGGAAGAGGAAGGAGTCCAACTCCTCCGAGGATGACATCATAGATGGCTTTTCCATCGCTGGGTTCATGACCCTCGAAGCGTTGGAGGTGAGTACTTATCCAACAGTGTGCTGCCTATACTCTGTTCTCTCTGGGGATCGCGCGTGGCAACATGTGCTTTTAGCATGTCGTCTCTATGTTCTGCCGGCTGCGTGGGCCGTAAATCACTGGGCGTTGTGTTAAGAGCGGCCTGCTACGCTCTCCAGCCTCGGTGGGCTGGCCCTCCTGCACTTGGCTCCCATATGCATGTTCTGTTGTTGTAGTGTGAGCTGGATCCCAACATATGTGTCTTTAAACGAGGTGGTCGCGCCAGTGATCTCTATCTGTTACAGAGAGGAGCGTTGTTGGGCTTAGGATTTGTTTTTACAGGAATGCGCCAGACATGGGCTTATAGGTCTGAAGCCAAAGCAGGGCAGTAGTGGCACACACACGATTATGACCCATATCTTCTTGATGGCGAGTTTTCCTGCGGTTTGTTTGGAGGTTTTTGTTGTGATTTACTAAGGTGATAGTGTTACAGGTAATGAGACATGGTAGTACATGGTGTGACTGGTATATTGTTATATACAGGTAGGCCTATAGGAAACAGTAGTTATCTTGATAAATGGGGTACCCTAAAAAGTGCAATGGTCCTGCCTTTTTGATTGTGTTATCCTCACCAGTGACATTCTCACATAATACAATTCACAATTTTATCCCTCCTGCTCCCCATTCTCACGGTCTCACAGTGTAGCCGATGGCCCGAGCGATGTCATTTCCACATTTCTTTCCACATCCATCTTTTTGGGGTTCAATTTGTCAGTGAAGTTCATTTTCTGCAAAGCTGGTTTAATGAAAGTCAGCGAGGTGTTCTCATTCGTCGTATTGAAATCAAGATGTTCCACAGCTGCAGCTCTCCTTTACAAGTGAACCCTTGGTGACAGGCGCTCCATTAAGCCTGCCTACTGAGACAGGCAGGAGGACCTGCCCTGTGTTACAGAGCTTTGAGAAATTACTAAATTATTTAGCTCTGTCTCTTCTGAAAGCCTGATGCCAGAGCACTAAATAACTGTAGTGTTATCTCTCTCTTCTCCTCCACCTCTATTCAATATCACTTAAAGCTACACTGCCCACACTCTGAGACCACATTACACCTCCGTTAGGCTCTGGCCTTTTCATCCACCACACGAAGCTTCATTTGGTCAAGACCAATAGGCACTACAACCCCCTGTAGTTTGTAGTTTTTCATGTATTATTGAATATCTAACAAGTGGCCAAAGGCTATTTGTAGTCCGTTGTATTGAAGAGAATATTGGAACTGTGACATTTTGCAGTTGTGCCATCCTTATGTGCTGTTTTTGAGATCTATGCTTCTGTAAGTTGACCAAGGAATAGATCGTGTTAAAACAGTATCTACTCTAGAGGGCCTGCCATTGTCTCTGCTGCTGGATTTTCTTACTTTACAAATGCCATCATGCTTTATGCTGTTACAATACCCGTCCCTGTGATCGGTGTTGCTCTGCTCTTGTTCCAGAGATGCTGAGCCTCTCCTCGTTATTCTCTAATCAGAACAGGCCAAACATTTACATGTGTACTCTGTCACTGGGCTTTAGACAGCTGTCATAAAGAAGCAGGCTGTCGTGCTGTTGTCACTCCTGGCGAGAGATCTCTCGCTTAGGCCTAAACAGATCAATAGGCCTATATAGCATGTTATCAAGGCTCAAGTTAATTGACATATTGTAATAAACTCAATATTACTAAACTGTAATATGTTCATTGGTAAGCTGTGGGGGTTGTGGGAAGGGGGGCAGATTTGTGTTGAAAGAAGGTGAATGTGGAAACAAGCTGGCTTCTGTTTATCTCACATTATGATGATGAAAAATTACTTTTATGTCTATGGGATGCAATAACAACAGGGTCCTCTCCGGTAAAATTAATTACATGAGAGCAGTCGCGGCCTTCCTGCCAGAATTAAAACTATGCATCTTTTTCCCCAAAAGCCATCGTCTCAGTGGTGTCTGATGGTGAGTGCGAGGGAGAGGAAAACATCGATTAGTGCGTCATTGTGAAGAGTAATGTGAAAGGAAATGTACCAACATACTCCTGGTCTGCCTTGTCTCAAAACCCACAGTTAAAATGTCACCTCAATGAATAAAGAGACAATGTAGTATGAAGCCAGCCCTCCGTATAATACTGGCTGCAAATGCCAGACCGGAAACCCCACAGGCTCTCCAGAGAGGCACAGCTCTCCTCGTACTCCGTGGCACGCTGCCATCTTTTTTTAAATGTATATTTGAACAAAATACTACTCTTTCAAGCCCTCAATTAGTTTCCCTGCATCTGTCTGTCTCAGCCTCTTGGCAGTGACGGCAGACGTTCATTGAGCTGCATTCTGAACCTGTCACAGCGTGATGAATGGTACGTATGAAGGGGCTCTGGCTGCTGATTCACTGACACATCAAATATGACGTCCTGTCATCACTGGATGTGTTCGACGACACAGCCAGATAATCCAGCGTTCGGGATTGTGAACGCTTCCCATCGCCTTATTTAACAATAGCCTACGTGCGAACGCTCACACGCGGGCCGAATTCCCCTGCCGTCCTCTGGTTAGTGTGCAACCTCTCAGCCGGAGGGGTGGGGGTGGGGGTGGAGGAGGGGGCTTTCCAGATCAATGCAACATGAACTGAGGCAACGAACTGGCCCCCATTCCCCCGGCCCCGCTCAAATCCTCATTGATCTCCACATACCAGTTTACATAGCTGTCTAGCAGACCTCTCATGTAGCTATCCCATCGCGCGGCTCACGAAGGGCTTTGCGTCTTTAGTCATTCATCAACATTAAATCCACGATACACATGGCGGTGTATGATCATTTCACAGACATTTCTTTGTGTCATTATGCTGTTATGTGTAGTGTACCGTCGGGATGCAGCATGGGTGCTCACCGCTGCGTGCTACTGTATCTATCGTCATGGCTAGCAAGCCTTTTAATTCCTCCTCGCCGAGCGCCAGTCAACATGATGAATGTGGAGGCGCGTGGTCCAACACGTGAAAGACGTACGGGTTGAGTGATCTTCCGATCGTACAGGTTGAGGGAACAGCTCGCGCCGGGACACATGTGCACACGATGGCACAGGCAGTACAAACACCAGCTGGGGTTATGCACAGCAAGCAGAAGCCAAGCGGCCGTTAACCATAGTAAATGTTTGCTCTTGTGTTTTAATGCACTGGAAGGAGCTTGTTAATGGGCATGAGGGGACGCAGGAGACCCCTGTAGATCACATATAAAACTCTCCACCGGCTCACGTTCTCCTCCTCCCCTCTCCCCCAGCATCTGTTCACGGACACACAGCTCTGCCTGTCTAGCTTTTAATTGAAGATTCCCAATATGTTTAAGATGATAACAGAGTTCAGCACAAGTTTTTTCTTTCCCCATTCTTTCATTCATTCATAGCCTTTATTTATACTCGTAAAGCCCTGAGGTTCCCCTCATTTACAGTGTTGACGAGTTCACACAAATACACAAATAACAGTTACACGTTTTTTTTTGTAGTCACTTGTGTGACTACATTTCACGGATGTGAGCGGAGTGTCTGGGAGAAGGGTGAATATAGTATCTCTCTTGAATGCCGTTGTAAAGTCTTTGAGGATGAAAGTGCCAGATACTACCTTCATTTGAGTGGATGTTCTACAGTATGTGTGTTCACGTATCAGGCTTTTCTTCATATTCAGTGGTTTAGCAGCACGTACAAGTAGAAAGCAGACATTTACCTGAAGTTCCCTGTGGGAAGAGTAATTGTAAGGAAGGAAGTGAATCTCTTCTATTCCACATGCATATTGTGTCAGGCTCTAGACCAGTGTACAGTGCATTCTATTCAAGGCCAACGATGCTAAATTTAGTTGCTTGCAGACAATGTTTCCAAAGCATCTGGATGTAGATGAAATAGTTCTCTGGAAGGGAGGAGCTGCAGCCTTTGAACTCAAATATCCGCCAGAACCTTGTGTCACTTCTCGCTAGTGGGAGAGAATACTCAGCCAAAGTGTAAACAGCAAGCTGTTTTGTGCAGCTGAACCTGCTGCTAACGGCGCAGCTAGAGAGCCTGTTAAAAACACCGGATTAATGCTTCTGCAGAAGCTTGTAAAATTTAAGTCTGCCAGACACTGGTTAATGCAGTCCTCAGCTGCGGAAATACATTATTGTGACAGATCTTAACTGCTGTATTAGCACACAGGCAAATTACATTTTATTCACATATAATTGGCTTGCTGACGTTAGTTAATAATAATACATTTCATAGGTCTGAAATGTCACCATCCCTTAGAGCCCAGGCTATTTTTCATGATCTGTCATCTGTTGGGGCTGGGAGAGGAATGGGGGACCAGGCGAAGGTTTGCGGAGGCTGATTTGAAAGTGCCATTGTGGTAGTAGAGCAGTGCCCGGAGTCAGGCTGAAGAACCCCATGTTCCCTGTGTAAATGGCCCCATCGGGATGCATTTGGTCAGATTGTTTTTTTGCGATCGAGAGAGGACCTGCCTAGCTGCCTGGCTGCAAAGTGAATACCAATGGTAGCTGACTCACCTGTGTGTGTGTGTGTGTGTGTGTGTGTGTGTGTGTGTTGAGCTCCCCACCTGCAGCTTTGAACGTTTGATGCTCTCTCCTCTTCCAAGTTCAGCGCTGTGGATATTTCCATTGGTCCAAGTAATCCTCTAGCTCTGTCAGATAGACACACAGACCTTGTTCTTTATGGTCAACAGGATCAAAAACCTGCTTAAGCGTTATTCTGATTGGGATTAACATACCTGCTTCAACAACACTGACAATGAACTGTGAAGCAGAATAGATTGCTTGTTTGGTCTTAAGGTTACCAAAGGTCAAGCTATATGCAGCTCTATGTCCTATGGTGGTGGGGGGGGGGGGGGGGGGCTAGGCAGGATATCTCTCTGCCCCCCTCTCCCTTTAGCCTGCACCATGTTGATTGTGGTCCATTGATGTCAAGTCTCTCTCTTCTCTCTCTCTCTTTCTCTCTCTCTCCCTCCCTCTCTCTCTCTCCCCCCCTCTCTCTCTTTCTCTGTACCAAACACACGCACACACGCGCACACACGCGCACACACACGCACACACGCGCACACACGCGCACATGCGCGCACCCAGGCTGGGCCTCTCTCCACAAGCAATTATTCCATATAAACGGTCTATTCCAGGTCAAACCATGTTGAATTGCTGATTAAAAGCTCCCTGGCAGCGTCTCCCCTCCCCCCCACCGCAGCCAGGAAGCAGGACGCCGTGGCGACGCTGTGCGGCGGCCCGGAGCGGACAGAACCGCTGGAGGCGGAGCCTGTGAGATAAGCTCGCTGTCTATGAGGCCGCCTGATATTAAAGATGACCAGGCAGATTCAGGACAGACCAGCAGTCTGCTTTCACGTCAGCCACTTGAGCGGTTCGGGTTACCGCACCGCCGGCCTAGATGGAAGATCTGTGTTCTGAAAACGCAACCCGACCTCGTAGACTAGGTACGAGAGAGAGGAGCGTATCGCCCGGGCGCTGCAGGCGACGCGGTGCATTGTGGGGGTCTGCGTTGCGTTGAATAATTATTTTTGTATCGGAATGATGGACGCCCACGCGGCGCTACTGCTCGTCCTGTTTGTATATGTAAAACACACGCTTCGCTCCAACACTGGGCGAGGAACGCGCCTCGTCCAGCGACTACTGTAGGATTCAATCTCTCATGTTTACACGCGCGGAATATCAAAGAAAGCAGTGAAAGATGAAAAGGGGAAAGTAAAGTTGACAGTAACACTCCCGGTGACAAATAGTCTTCCTGGGAATTCATAACAAGGCTTGCGTGGAAATCGTAAGGCAAAAACCCTGCTGACACATATACCTATCTGTGTGTGTGCGTGCGCATGCATATGGGACGTGTGTGCACGTGTGTGTGTGTGTGTTTGTGTCTGTAGCTAATAATTTAGGCCTGTCATTCATCACATTGCTTTCCTTCTTGGATCATTGCTGTTTATTTCATCACTCTAAGATGCATCCGTACTGCTGTGAGCATGGGGCCGGAGTAAATTATGCATTAGGTACATTTTAGAACTCTAGTTGGTCCCTCGGTTGGGGCTTAATGAGAGTGTGTTGTTTCTAATGGGATGAGATTGCCTGGCAAGATGGTTGGTGCAGTAATTGAATTGAAGCTCAGAGACATACGTGGGTTTATGTGACTAAATGGAGCTGACTGTGATGGGTAACGTTTGGGGAGCAGTGTGTGTGTGTGTGTGTGTGTGTGTGTGTGTGTTTGTACGTGTGGCAGTGAGTGTGTTTCTTTGCATGTTTGTGTGTGCGCGCGCGTGTGTGTATGAGTTCACTAACTTAGAGTAAAAGACAAGGATTCGTTTGTCATTATATTGTTTTCAACACCTTTTGAGTCACATGCCTTCTGTCTGGAAAAAATAGGAATTTTGGAGAGCAGCACCATTGCTGCTCAATGAACGCATCTCCTGCAAAGACCTGGAGACTGTCACAACAGCCACAGATGTGTTGTTTTGTGTTGTGACATGAATTTGCATTCTGTTGCCTCATCTCGACAGACACAAACAACTGTCTGACTACTGTCGGGGTTAAGTGACTTTCCTCTTCTTTCTTCCCTGTGTTTTGCTGGTTATTCAGCTCCGTGATTGGAGGGTTTCTGTGTGAAGGGCCCCTCTTAAGTGATGTCTTCTGTCTTATCGCAACACAGGTGTAGGCCTGCAGGCTGGCTGCCAGCAGCTCTTAACCACACATCCCCTTACTAGGAGCGAACACACTATACACACACATTCACACACATGCGCACACACCCAAACCGCGAACACACTGCAAATACACATCGCCAACACGCATACGGTCACAGAGCACAGGGCTAACTCTTTATATCCGGTTTCTCCTCCCCTCCCTCTCTCTCTCTCTCTCTCTCTCTCTCTCTCTCTCTCTCTCTCTCTGTCGTTACCTGTCTCTCCTGGCCCGGAGCTGACCGCCCCACTCTTTAAAGCACGCTTGACCACACGGCTCTCTCCGGCTCCCTCACTGACGGGCAGGCAAGCGGGCCGACGTGCAGGCGGACAGGCCAGGGAAGCAGACTCAGGACGGCCTTCCCCTCTGACCCCTCTAGGCCTCCTAAACCGCTCCCCCGGACCCGCAGCCCGGCGCCGAACCTCCGTTCGCTTGACACCTCCGCTCCCGCGACAGCTTACCATAGCTGCGTCAATTCGTGTACATTTTCACGACAAAGGAGAGATTCAAATGTCTGCAGTCTTGTTGCGCTGGAGGCCTCTTTGACACGCACACACACACACACACATGCCTGTACGCATACAAACGCACCCACACATCACACAGACCCCCGAGCTGACAGGGTCTTAGCCTGGATTTAGTTCTCATAGTAAATAGCAGAGTATCAGCTACAGTGTTCAGGCAGGAGTGGAGGAGGCTCGTTGGCTATTCACCCATCCCTTATCACTCAGCAAGCAGACGCCATCAGACGCCGTCCGTAGCGGTCGCTGCTACTGTACGTGAGATTTCTATTTACAGTCGCAGTACGGGGATGTATAGTTCCACTGTGGCTTATTGGCGTCTATTTTAACTGAAACCGCTGTGGAGGCATAGAAAAGTGTGTAGTTAAACAATTCGATTTGTTAAACAGCTCAACGTTAAACAGTTCAGCGTTGGTTAGGTTATTTATAGATGTAACATGTAACGTCAGTCTTTGAATTTTGTTGAATTGGATCAGTCATGATTCGCTGACATAGCTTGTTTGTATACTCTACAAGCTTATATATATGATCATTCCTTACGAGTCTGTACGATCCTCCATTTACCCGATAAGCCTGAGCAGGCAGCCATCTTCCATTGCCATATTGATCCTGCTCATTGGGAGGTATGGGAGGTGCTTTTGGCTGGCTTTTTAAAGAGAGCTTTATTGAATTTCACAGTGGCTAGGTCAAATTTACACGGCTCTCTTTATCCCATAATAACATCCTTGCCTTCACTACTAACACTAACACAACCCTGCTCCCTTCACTACACTTAACACACAACCCTGCTCCCTTCACTACACTTAACACACAACCCTGCTCCCTTCACTACACTTAACACACAACCCTGCTCCCTTCACTACACTTAACACACAACCCTGCTCCCTTCACTACACTCAACACACAACCCTGCTCCCTTCACTACACTTAACACACAACCCTGCTCCCTTCACTACACTCAACACTCAACCCTGCTCCCTTTACTACACTTAACACACAACCCTGCTCTCTTCACTACACTTAACACACAACCCTGCTCCCTTTACTACTTAACACACAGCCCTGCTCCCTTTACTACTTAACACACAACCCTGCTTCCTTTACTACTAACACTAACACACAACCCTGCTCCCTTTACTACTTAATACACAACCCTGCTCCCTTCACTACACTTAACACACAACCCTGCTCCCTTCACTACACTTAACACACAACCCTGCTCCCTTCACTACACTTAACACACAACCCTGCTCCCTTCACTACACTTAACACACAACCCTGCTCCCTTCACTACACTTAACACACAACCCTGCTCCCTTCACTACTAACACTAACACACAACCCTAGTCCCTTCACTACTAACACTAACACACAACCCTGCTCCCTTTACTACTTAATACACAACCCTGCTCCCTTCACAACACTTAACACACAACCCTGCTCCCTTCACTACTAACACTTAACACACAACCCTGCTCCCTTTACTACTAACACTTAACACACAGCCCTGCTCCCTTTACTACTAACACTTAACACACAGCCCTGCTCCCTTCACTACTAACACTCAACACACAGCCACACACAGCTTTAGTCTTGAATCTGTTTTCCACATATCTCAATGAATTCGTTCTGGGTTTGATGACTGATGTATTTTGCGTTACCTGGTGCATTTTCAAAATACTCTTTCAGCTTCTCATCTCCCTTTGCATGATATTCCAGAAGTGCCTGAAAATTACTGCGCTCATCTGTGTGGCCCCGAATGGGTATGTTTTGCTGTCCACAAACAGAAATTAGCTCAATGACTGCTTTCAGTCCATATTTGTTGCGCTCTACTGCTTGTTGGTGTGAGCAATCTAACTTTGAATAGATAGACTGGCTCTTCCCCAAAGCAACATCAATAAATTCACCTGCGCGCAGTTGGGCACTATGGTGAGCTGGTGTTGCCAAGTGTCTCGAAACAATTTTCTTTGCATTACTCCAGTCAGTAAGTGGCTTCGTTCTCAGAATCGTGTCTCCTGAGGAGAAAAGCATGCAAGCCACACAAAAAACACCATCAACGCTTTTGCTGTAACGCAAAGTGGGGTAAATGCTCTATCAAAAAGATCCTCAGGTATTTTCCGTTGCTTTCCACATATTACCCTAGATGGGGCTATCCAGCCTCTGGGAGGCTTGAATCTGGACTGGAGCGCTTTTAGTTTGACGGAGTCCGATGCCGTTTTGAGTTCATCAGCTTTGACGGCGCCAGTGTCACCTTCAGAGGCAGCACATAGGCCTACCTGGTCCATGGATTGCTGCACTGCACTGACGGAGGACGAGGGCGAGGAGGTAGCGGTAGCAGGCCTAACGTTAGCTTGGCTAGCATCGTAGCTAGCTTCAATTTCCACCGGGAGCTCTTCATGCACCGTATTGACATGATCTAACTCTTCGACTTCACGGATAGTAAGTCGTTTATTTTTATTCTCAAATGCCTGAAAAATACTTAGCTGTCGCTTGGACATTTTTGCAGGGGAAGCTACTGAAATCATAAGGTCTATACGCAGTTGGCTCAGCTGAGTCGTAGGGAACGATTTTGAGCGGCAGAAATCGATCAAGTGACGAGTGACAAGTGTCAGACACAGACAGTGACATAAACACCAATCATTGGTCTTAATGTAGGCTAATGTTTCTAACAGCTTGAGTGATTGGCTTAATGTAACGCCGAGTGTGAGGAGTGGACCGTGCCTACAATTTTGGTATTACCCTGGAAAAAAATTGTACGCACAGTGCGTACAGGATTCCGGCTGCCGGCGCGCTTGCTAACACTTAACACACAGCCCTGCTCCCTTCACTACTAACACTTAACACACAGCCCTGCTCCCTTCACTACTAACACTTAACACACAGCCCTGCTCCCTTCATTACTAACACTTAACACGCAGCCCTGCTCCCTTCACTACTAACACTTAACACGCAACCCTGCTCCCTTCACTACTAACACTTAACACGCAACCCTGCTCCCTTTACTACTAACACTTAACACGCAGCCCTGCTCCCTTCACTACTAACACTTAACACACAGCCCTGCTCCCTTTACTAACACTCACACACAACCCTGCTCCCTTGACTAACACTCACACACAGTCCTGCTCCCTTGACTAACACTCACACACAGCCCTGCTCCCTTGACTAACACTCACACACAGCCCTGCTCCCTTGACTAACACTCACACACAACCCCAGTCCCTCCATAGCCTCCATGCTAGCCCTCCCTCTCTCTCCCCAGACCTGATCTAATGCTACCTCATCTAATCAAGTTAATCAAGGACCATTGACATAAATGGCAGGTGTAAGCCAATTAAAGACTGTGTAGGCATAGACCCTTTAATCTCTCTCTCCTCTCTTCTCTCTCCCTGCCATAATCACACTGCTCCTCTCCTCTACCAGCCTCTCATGTTATTAGTTTTAAAAACGTTTTTTTAAACCAGACAGCATAAACAGTATTTATTCTCGAAAAATGAATGATAACAGTAGGCTGTTCAAAGGGTCGGGGCACTGTATGTTTTTCTTCACTTTCAATTTCAAGGAGCTTTATTGACAGAACACGGCTGGCAGCGCGGCTGTTCCTGTTCTGTCAGCGTGTTAAGGTACCTCCAGAGACCAGATGAAAGGATAACCGTTACAAGCTACCGTCCTAGATTAGCAGGCAGGAACGCGTTGACACGGCAACAGTACCTGTGTGCCGACATGAACACAGTCAACAGCAGTATACCGTCGTTTGTCTAGGCAGGTTAGTATGAATGCAGGGATATAATAATAATAATAATAATAATAATAATAATAATTATAATAATAATAATGATGATGATGATGATGATGATGATGATGATAATAACACTGTAATAATAATATTCATTTTATTTACAAAGCACTTTCATTGTGAGACAATCTCAAAGTGCTGAAACAATCACAAAGTCATTAAGCAGAATAATAACAAGCAGAATAATAACAGAGACATAAAATATCTACATATTACATGCATAAAGCTTTCCTTAATATGTATGACTGACCCTGGTTATATCAAAGAGTCAAGGTCTGCTAGAAACACACTGAGTCAGCTTATGACCATTCCCAACGACCCCCGACCTCTAGGCTCAGATTCTGATGGAGGCCTATTTCAGATACATTGAAATCTCACACCCTGGCGATCTGAGGCCTTTTCTGAATGGAAGGTGTTGTATTCTATAGTCTCAAACCAACTGAACTGACATAGATAAGGCTGCTAGCCTAGGTCTACGTGCGGTGACAGTGATTTATTTCAGCCTAAACATCCTGTACAGCCATGTGCTCTGTCTCTTAAGGACCGTACTGTACATTAAAATGCACGGAGACAGCGCGGTGCTTCGCTCCCTCTCGGTGGTACTGAGCCGGGCCTGTACTGAGCGCTGTATAAACGGCCCTATTACAGCCGTGGGGAGAGCCTAGGGGGAGGAGGGGGGGCGGGTAGCCCTGCTTGTCAACAGCACCTCAGTGTCTGGGCCGTCATCCCCCGCTCCCACAGGGCTCAGGCTTCAGCTCCACACTGGAGACAGATGCCAGAGAGGAGCCCCTCGCTGCCTGCCTGCCTGCCTGCCTGCCTGCCTGCCACACAGCCCTGCTGCCTCTCCCTCTTCTCTCCTCTCTCTCCCCAAAAGGGCTCCTGTGAAATGGAGCATTGATTGCATCAGCGCGGACGGTGCGTAATGCATAATATTATTGCTCTCCCTAATCCCCCCCTCCAGAGCAGGAGCTGGGGACAGCAGCTCACAGCAGGGGGGAAGGGGAGAGAGAGGGAGGAGAGGAGGGGTTAGGAGGGAGGGAGGGAGGGAGGGAGGGAAGGGAGGGAGGAAGGGGGAGTTGACAGGCTGTGCAGGGCCTGCCTGGTCTGCTCAGCTCTGCTCCGGCTCAGCCACAGTCCAGATTAGATCGCCGCCCGCTCCTGCAGCTAATGAATAATTGAACATCTTTGTTTCCTGTGTTGTAATTTTGACTGGATTTTCTGGATTAGCAATATCATATTTCTGATATAGTATGATGTGGCATTTAATGCGTTTGCAAGATAATAGGAATTTCTTCAGACTGTATCTGGGGGACTACATGTCTCAGTAACCTGAAATAAGCTTTTGACATTTATAACACCAATTCTAGCTACCTCTTGTTTCATTGTAGTTGTTCTACTTAAGTGCTGTATAATTTGAACAGTAGGGTAGAAAATCAGCTATTCTTGTCACTCTCTGCCGCCACAGTGTGTAAGAGGGGGGATCAACTCTCTAGATCATGTCTAGAAATCTGTTGAGCTACAATATGTTACTTTGAGCTACGTACAAGCAAGCAACAAGGGAAATGCCATCTGTCATCTATCATGGGCCCTATGATTTCTGTGATGCGGAAAACGCAGACAGATTCGTGGAATTTGGTAATAAAAATGGAACCAACAGTAATGTTTAATATTGCCGAATGTTCCATAATTTGTCTGTGACCTACTGTACACATTAACCCAAGTTAACAATCTTTCCATTGTATATACAGTAAGTTATATATATATGTAACTAGATATGTATGCATATATCTTTTTCCATGGCAACGGGGATTCTGGCTGACGTGTTGCCGCTCCGCTCCATGTGTATGTATTGTAAATATGTTGTATTGATCCAGTCTAAGATGTTTGTAAATACTCACAGCCAACAACTAGTTAGGTTAAGTTGGGAGGTTTTGCTATCCAGCTACATTTTCTTTAACTAGGTGCTATGAAGCCAGGCAGATTTTTTTGAAGTCAGCGCAGCTGTTGCTGCTCCGAAAGACCGTGGATTCCTCGATACTACCTTCACGTGGATTACCTCTGTCTTCGGTCCTGCTGCTACTACTAGAAGCTAAGTTATAATTTAGAGAAGCTAAATTTAGCTAAATTAGGTTAGGCTAACATTATAATGGGTTGGTTTAAGCTAAGTTCAGGAATTGAGGTAATGTTAACATTAGCTAGTGCATTGGATGAGACAATGTAGCTAGACTGTTTTGTCAGCAATTTGAGATCGTCTCAGTGAAAAGTTTCTTCTTCTTCTTCTTCTTCTTCTTCTTCTTCTTCTTCTTCTTCTTCTTCTTCTTCTTCTTCTTATTACAAATGGCAATAAACCTCAACTTGAGCTAGACCAGGCATGGTACGTAGCTAGAATGTAATGTTAGCTAGCTAGCTAACTAACTACAGAGCCTACTTAGGGAGTGGGCTACTCAGCAATGCTCTGAGTATTGCATCCAGTAACAAATGTACAGATTGCCCACAGTGCACTGCTTTCTTACAGGGACCATATCTACCTAACGCTGAAAGGCACATAATATAACTGCGTGTGTTAAACATACACCGAACAACAGATTGTGGTGAATTATGTCCATAATTAAGGTGTTTGTTTGAAATTTTATTAGGAATAACCCCTTGAGATGAACCCATCTCGTTTTCAAGGGTCAAGAGCCCACTACAGTAGTAACCTAAATTATTTAATAATGGTAAAATTATAGACGAGTAGGCCTAGGCCTAGAGAAATAATTCTGTCACTTTGAGAAACATGTTGAAGACATGAAGGCCACACCTCCAAGTTTTTTTTTTTAATGCTCTGTTGTCACCCGGTTATAATTGCTATAATTGTTATAATTGCTAGAGCAGAGCCAAACAGTCTACAAAGACGACTTTCGCAGAGGAGCTCAATCACTTATCCCTCACGATTTATCATAGCCAGGGGCGGACTGGCCATCGGGATCACCGGGAGATTTCCCGGTGGCCTGGTGCGCCAACTGGCCTGGCCCGCGGTGAATGGCCTTCCCCCCCCGGCAATAAATCGCGCAGCACCCCGGCCCTGATCATAGCAATATACTGTACCAATATTTAACTGAAATAAACTTCAACACTGACTGGTTTTGAGTGCATGTCAAATAAACATGAAAATTAGTTGCGTTTTTGTAAACATTTCTTCTGATGTCCCCTTCAGTATGTATAAGAGGAGTAATGGTACATAAATAAAACCAAAGCCGTATAAAAGACAATTTATGTGGATTTCAAAAACACTCAAGTGATGGATCTCAGAGGGTTATCTGTAAGAGGCTAATTCAGGAGATTTATGTTCTAAAACAAACCAACATCTCAGGTCATGACTTCAGTTAGGTGCAAGCCTACGGTTCCAAAGGGGTGAAAGATTTCTGGAAAATTACCACAGGAATGTTAGATTTTTGCGCATTAAGAATGGATTCTTTTTTACATTGTAAGTCTTTAATGACTCAGCTGCTTTGTGTTTGCTATATCTTTATCTTTATCTTTTAAGTTAATTTTTTCTGAATAAAATACTGTACCATTGAAAGTTTCTCCTTTTGAAATTCCCCAGCATTATGCAACCCCATGGAAGGCGTTGGTCTGAATGCAGTTCAAGTAATTGATTTCTAAGTGGAAATGTCCCAGTGACTTTTCTGAATGACCTTAAGGATGTTTGTCGCAAGTAAAGCCTCATTACTCCTGGACCCTGTCATCTCCCAGTCCATTTGATGTGAAGCTATTGCACATCTTTCTAAAGAGCCACTTGACCTCTGACTGGTGCTGGCTGGGGAAAGCTCTAGAGGCATATGTTTCTCCTTGTTTATTAATGTGAGGAAACACAGAAAACACTTTCCATTCAGTTGCCCTTATTCCAAAGTAACTACATAGTAATACCTGTAGAAACAACATTAGGTAACACTTTATATTAAGGTCTTCTTATTAAGCATTAGTTAATGGGTAAGATGCGTATTAACATTAGTATGTGTTAATAAGATGTTTATACATATCAATAATAGCACTATAAACACATTTATTTTTAGACTATAAGACATTTCTAAGAAACAACGTATGCACTTATTATGCATGCTCCTATGCATTTAGTAGTACAGTGGGTACCAGATTCAAAGGGATTTTTAACCTTAATAAGGCACTTTTCAAAATTCAAAATGCATAGTAATGTGCATAAGTGCATAATTAATGGATAATAAAGCTAATTAATAAGGCTTTTTATTAACATTCTTAAGCGGTTTATAAACTGTTGACAAGAAATATCAGTATGTGCATAACTAACAGCTAATAAATTTGTATAAGAAACTAATAAGGCTATTATGAACACTCCCAAGCAGTTTATAAACTGTTAACTAGTTTATTCTAAATGTCTAGTAATCTAACAATAAACATATTTATAATGCTATTATTAACATACTTATTGTTAATAAGCACCTCATAAGGACCTTATTGCCTATTAACTAATGCTTAATGAGAGAGGACCTTAATATAAAGTGACTTTATTTAGTATTAAGTATATAAGAGGTATAGACTACTCAAATTTAGAATGCATGCAGACTGTTGCTTTGAAGAGTTTGTTGTCACATAGAACATTCTTGTTATCTTTTCTGTTGCTACCTTTGCCCGTCTCTCTTCAAAGAAAAATGGAGCTGTTCCCGCCCGGTTTCGAACCGAGGACCTTTCGCGTGTTAGGCGAACGTGATAACCACTACACTACGGGAACTGGCTGACTCCAACCCCCCACCCTTCCTTTCAAATGTGACTCACTCCGGCTGCTGCCTGCTGAGATTGAGGCACAACCATTGACATGCTGATTAGTCTGTGTGTGTGTGTGTGTGTGTATATGTGTGTGTGTGTGTGTGTGTAAGAGAGAGAGACTCTCACAATGTGTCTGCTGTATCCTGCAGTGTAAGAACATAGTTTTGTTCGTTGGTAGACACACCACGTGTACGTATGCTGCTGACAGCTTTTGCTGTTTTAGTCTGGATGTTGTAGGGAACTGTAGGATCAGCTTATCGAGTATTTACTGGATCACCAGTAAGAAGATTGTGAGAGGGAGGGAGGGGAGGGGAGGGGAGGGGAGGGGAGGGGAGGGGAGGGGAGGGGAGATTGGTTGAATAACAACATAATGAGAATTAAATGTGGTATGTTGTTCAAATATAATTTGTCACAGTTTAAATTTCAGTGGAGTGAATTCCTCCTGTCTTGTTGACTTTTTCTTTTTCTCTGTCACTAATGAGCAGAAAAAATAGGATCTGACATTGTGCATCTACTTTTGTCTCTTCTGCAAATCAAATTATAGATTTAAATAAATGACAAAATATTTCCCTGTTGAGGGATTTAATGAACAATTTGAGAGAAGATTGGCAGTTTAAAAGCGAGCCGTGGCTGTATTTTAATAGCTGGAAATTAAATGGAGTTAAATAGCTGTTAAGAGCAATTTGAAATGCAAACCTGGGCTGTTTTGCCTGACAAGCCACACTACAAGGGGTGCATTTATCATTTGTACCAAGCCTTCTATACAGCTTTAGACCCCTATTACACTACTATGTTTTTCGGCGTTTTTCCCGAAAAAGACCTACGTTTGCGCCTAGCGATTACACCACCGTGGCCAAAATGAAGCTTGAACACAGAGGCGGATCGATATGGCCGGAGCTACATTTTGGAGGTTGAAATCCGGAGGTGTGTTCTAATATAATAGGCAGATCCGGAGGCTTTTGTAAAAAAACGGCTACACTGTAACGCAGTGTTCACTTCACATTAAACCAATCATACAGGTGATTTGCGAGTTTGAGTTTTATAGTAGCCTACCTTAGTGGATACTAGTTAATATAAATTTGGAAATAAGAATAAGAGGAGCCATGCAAAAAACTGCAATATAATAATAATGTGGGATATAACTTAAACTGTATTCAATATTTAGCTTACAGGTTCCCCCCAGAAAGTAGACATTTCAAATCATAACCCAAACAAGAGTAGACACTTCAAATAATATTTTCTCTTCAAAAAAAGTAACTGGCAAAAAGTTAAAGGGGTCCACGTTTACAAAACTAACTTTTCATTGTTTTTGCATGTACATTTGAGTCTCTGATGGGCCGACTAACACAAAAAGTATGAAGTTAAACAACCCAATCATTTTGTTGTGGTCAGCCAAAATGAAAACATTAGAAAAAAGTCAGTCCCAGCAAGCCATTCAAATCTCCCATGTCACTCTACGTCACGTTCGGGGACCCCGCTAGCTAGCATAATGTCTTCGCACAGAAAATGCTCTGTTCTTGAATGTACTAAGCAGCACAGATCGTCTCCCAAGCTCAAAGGACAGCAGAGCCGAGTGGATACATTTTATTTTTGATAGCAACGTTCCCGCTGAGATTGGCAAAACGCTGGCAGTGTGTGCTAGCCATTTTTTGCCCGATTGCTTTTCCAACCTGGGTCAGGATTTTCAGATAAACTCTTTCTGAATGATCAAGCAATAGCAACTGTCCGTGGAAATTATGCAGAAACTGTAAGTAATTATGATGTGTGTTTGTTTGCATATAGTACTAAGGCAGGCTAGCTAGCTAACACAAACAAACTCCCCTTTTGCCTCAACCGGATGCTCATGTCATCATATGTTAGAGTCACGTTAGTGGAATGAAATTGGTAGACTTCTAGTTCATCGAGTGGTCATTAAAAATGATCAAATGTTAAGCAGTGGACATCATTGGATTCCCCTCGGCCTACAGAATCTAGCTTTTATTGTTTGTAGTCAAATGGTGTAATATAGCCTGGTGGTGTCTAGCTAGCGAATGTAGCTAGAGGTAACAGAATGCAACCATGGAGATAATAACATGGGCACTAACGCTTGAGGTAGCATAGCGCTGTCAACAGCCCTCGTTCTCTAGCCTGCTGACTTGCTCTTAGCTGAGCTAATTTGCATATGAAAAAAAAAACACTCAATCTGATCTCGTGGTCAACAGAGGGGTATAGAGGCATGCTAGAACACTTATTCTGAGCAAATAATACTTAAAGACATGTTTTGGGGACCCCAAAGACTCAGAGTATTAAATTGTTGAAAATTAGCATAATAGGACACCTTTAAAAAGCCTTTATTGAGATATGCCGCTATACGCGTGGGTAGGCTCCCCAGCTCAGTTTGTGTTCCAGACAAAATAGCTCCTTCATCACACCTGTCTGAACTTCAGAGCACTCCTGCCCTTTTCTTCTTGAATAATATTCTCTATTCAATAATCTAATTCAGTCCAAATGTTCCAATATATATTCTTTATAATCAGTTTATTTTATGTCCTTCATCCATTCCCTCACGTTATAGCTCCCATAATATGACGAGAGGTAGGCTTTTGAATGGGTTTATGTCAGCAATCCTAATCTGTGATCATTGAACAATAGTCTAGGAATTGGTTTGTTGTAAGTCATTGATCAAAAATCAAAATAGGAATTGGATATGTTTGGATAACTGGGAAAAATGAAAAGAGGAACTTAGGAAGATTGGAGGCCCATCTGTGTGTAGTCACGTATAATCACGGATCGTTTTCCCCATTCAAAAACGTAGCCATGGACCTCGGCGCTAGTGTCATCCAGGCCTTAGTGACCTCGCTGCTCTATTGCAGTTAAGACTACTGGTTATGCAATGTTATGAATTGTTTTCAGAAATAGGCTGCAGGCTATGCAACTGTGGCTGTAGACATAAAGGGTCCTTTCTATTACAAGTGCTGGTGTGAGTGACATTTCAAGAGGGTTTGATATTTGAAGAGTCCTTTGAACAAAGCCTCTTGAATGATTCTGACTTGACATGAGGACCAGTTGTAAAAATTGCCGTCACTCCAGATCCAGGCTGACGGATATTCTCTCAGTAAGACCCTTAAACATATGCGGCGGGAGGAGGACACACTTGCTTTTTACCACGATGTGGTGTGTATTGCGTGTGTGCGCGTGCATGCGTGTGTGTCTATATGCATGTGCATGCTTTAGTTGACATTGCGAATGTCAAGTCCACCAAAGCTGTAGCCTGAAAACCAGAGATGTTGAATGTGTTTCCTGTCATACCCCTGTCTTTCATCTCTGCTGTCGAGAGCTGCTTTGCAAGGGAAAAGGATCAGCGCTTGGCAGCCAGATCTGTAAAAATATAATCAGAGAAGCTGGAGTTAGGACTAGTTTGCCTGGAGTCACTATCATAAATATTTTCCCAGCATTTTCAGAACGCTTCAGGAAAATTGCTCTTTCTGCCCATTGTTGTCTGCGGGGCTGCTCTATTATGCATTGCGCTGCATGAAGCATTGTATGTGGTTGCATTAACAACACGGCTATGATAAATGGAGATCAGAAGCCCATGTTCAATGGTTCGTGGAGAGGCTTGTTTGACAAGCAGAGTGGTTTCACATGTAACCTAATCAGCGTCGCTCTGCGAGCATGGAATTGGATACTACTCGGGGTCTCTGCCTGAGGATTGATTTCTACGTTATTACATTTGGTTGAAGCATCTTCAAGACGCCGTGGACTCGGTCTTGCTTCATCATTATCTACAGCAGTGTAATAAATGTAGAAATACCCTCTTTCTGTTTCATACAGTATATAGGCTAATGTCACCATACATGCAAGGTTGAGACTCCAGCTCCACTATGCTGATGGTGCAGGAGGGCTGGGTCGCCGCTGTATTGAATTAGCCTGAGTGGGAATGTGAAGAATCCGGCCTTGCCTGCCATAGATTGGCTCACATACAGAGGCCTTATGTGTAGAGAGGGCTTGTGTATCGCTTGTGTTTTGCACACATCTGCCTGATTATCTCCCAGGCATGATAACATGAATTCAGTGGAGGACGGAAGGTCAGCCAGACAAATCGGGCAAATTGGTAATTTGCTTGCTAACGTTCTACATTTTACCAATTTAAATATGGATGCCTGTGAGGATTGGTGTACAGTAAATGTAATGTAGAATCACTTTTGTATTATATATACAATGTATATTTGAGAGTTACCTGCTCCACTGTTCAGGAGTGGAAGTACAGTATGCTGCTGCTAAGATTGCGCTACCGTGACAAATAAATAACCAATCTAATAGTAATTATGTAAAACTTGGGTTGCAACATTTCAGCAATATTCACAAACTTCCCAAAGTTCCCAATGGTAATTTAAGGGAATTAATGGGAATTAATGGGAATAAACTGGACATTTATGGGAATTAACAGGAATAAATTCTGTTTTCCAGTAGGGATGCCCCCTGAAAGTCGATGAGTCGAATAAGTCGACTGAGATTCTTCAAGTCAGTCATTTTTTTGCTCCACTGCCAAGATGCGTTGGTGGGCTAAGACCACCAATCTGCCTTGTGATTTATAGGACAGGGAAATTGTTTGTTTTAGACTGAGGCTATTACCATAGCATTTGTTTTGCTGGAAAAAGAGACTGAAGACTGACATAGCAGAGGGAAGTAGAAGGCAGGGAACCCCTCTCCCCTCTGCTATGTGCCTATTAGCCTTCAATCACATGCATTTCCCGAACGGAATAAATATCACAACACAAAAGTGCTTTCCTAGATCAATCTTGTATTAACTAAGATATCCGTTGGAAGAAAAGAAAATCCTATAGACAGATGAGCTCTAACATCCGCAAATTTATGCTTCAGTGACAAACCACTTCCTTGTTTTGACTGCTGCCTACTGTATATTCGCGCACGCCTGCAAATGCACAGCTGAGGAGTCAGACTATGGCCCAGTCCCAATGTCCACCCTTGCAGACTCACAGACTTAAGGGCGCGCTCCCGTGAAGTCCGCGTAAGAAATATGTTTTCACACCTAAGTACTGTGATGTCGCAAGTGCTGTCCCATTCCTTTTAGACCAAATCGAGCCCTTGCAGCCTCTCGCACTCAACCACTTTACCAGGTGACGTCAATAAGTCTGTGAGGGCTCAGGGCTTGAGGGTTTAGGGGGACTGGGCCTATTTCTTCAATCACCCGACCCTTATGTAGGCTGTGGGAAACTGCATAAAAAGGGGGTGTCCGAAGTAGAAAAATAGGCATTATTTATTGTGTTGCCTGTGAGTTTGAGTTTAAAGTTTGACAGCTGTCCTGACTCCTGCGGTCTCTCCTCTGCCTAGGCATATGAAGAAAAAAAAAAGTGGAACGAATCGTCAAATCTCTGGTTTGAACAGACGAGTCCGATTTGACTGACAATTTGACTGAGTCGGGTACAGCCATATTTTCCAGTTTGTTCCTGGTAATTTCCCGTAATTCCCATTAATTCCATAAATTCCTGTTAAATCCCATGGACAGTTTGTGAATATTCCCGGAATTTTGCAACCCCGCCTACAACATTATCATATCATAAATGTCTTATAAAGGATAGTCATGATGACGTGTTATCACTGTTCTATATTCATATTATTCCACATTCTTGAAGAAAAACAACCAGACATTTAGAGAATGTTTTGAATATCCTACACTCTCTAGATACTGTTTCCATGACAAGCTTGTTTGTGATAAAGAAGACATATATTCCCTTGAAGAGATGGCACGCACTAGCAGGAGGGCAGTGGGTTATGAATACAGCCTCCGGCTCAGAATCAGCACCAGCTTTGGAACCCTGAGACCAATCTACCTGCTGCTGCTTTAACATTCAGCCCACGGTGGAACATGGCCTGGCTGGTTCTGTCTGAGGCCTTCTGCCTGATGATCACATCTATTTTCACCCTGACAACACCAATGAGGAGACCAATGATATACAGTATACCCCCCCCCCCCCCCAGGTAAAGGCTTCTATCATCCTGTAAATGTTCAAGTTCTGATAAGCTGCCATATTGAATCTCACCCAGTGTAAAGAACCAACCGGATTTCCATTCTCGCACACTGCCCCCCGACTGTTAGCTTAATGTGATCGCCCAGACCGAGGTCGGAAACTAAGCAAACGTGCGGCAGATCCTCTCCCCCTCTCCCTAAATGCACCTTTAAGCGACAGTAATTGATATTGATGCCTGTCCTAAGAAGAGAGTAAATCTCACAGTGAGAGGGGAACGGTAGAGGGGCTGAGACGCCCCGCTTACAATATGGCCTGAGTTATGTGCGAATAACTACCTGTCGCGTTTAATGATGTGTTGTTTCCATGTGCTGCTACAACCGCTGGCGGGGAGCTGTGACAGGTGTGATGGATGTGGTGGTTCTGACGCTGACGTCTGGGCTCAGGCCCTCCTGCAGACTCCAGCCGCGTTGGCTTCAATCAATGTCTAATTAGAAACACTGATTGCCCTCCAACAGCTGATAACTTTGGAGGCTTTTGATTTGTGCCTGGCTTTTTCTTCACAAGTGAAAACATATTTTCAGTCACAGTTAATAAGAGGAAAAGGCTGGTACGAGATGAATGGCTTTTTTTTCGCCAAACAGTTTTAGTGAATCCGAATCTAATTCTGTATCTTGGCCGAAATATGTTTTGTTCAGGAGCAAGCTAGAGCCTGACAGAATTATTGGTTGACCGATATGAGCCGCCATTTATCAGCTGTGAATTTTCCCACACTGTTATCAAATCCAAAAGTCCCAATAGGTTCGGGGTCTAATTCAGATCAAGCTCAGATGCTCCACTCAATCACCGGCATATAAAGTCACCTGCTTCAACCGCAAAGCCAAGCGGTTACTCCAAAAGATTCACAGTGAAAAAGGCCCTTGTTACGCTGCTTTTCACACACGGCTTACAAGTACTCGGGTAATCAGTCTGCAGAGCAGAGTCCTTGTTCAACAACACCCCTCCCCTGCCAGTTTTGCCCTCCAAATGAATGGAAAGGCAAATTAATTTGTGCGCTCTGCTGCTCTCGGTATCGACTCGTTTCCAGTTTGGCCCCGTCATTAGCAGGAGATAATTTGCGCGGCGGAGGCTCCCAGGAACCATCCCTCAGTCGGTGCCGTGCCTGCACATCCATCTCGTCCGTTTCCCCCCCGTTCAAGTGGGCGATCGTTGGGATGCTTTAGCGCCTCTAATCGGGGGGAAATGTTCACGCGTGGTCACCCGGCCGCCACCCCGCCCTGGGTTTATGTGGCTGCCATGACAGGAGGATAGAGAGCATGCCTGGGAACACTGAGCTGATGGGGAGAGGACGAGTGAGAGAGACGAGGGGGGCTGTAGAGAGAAGGAGAGAGAGAGAGAGAGGGGGAGATAGAGAGAGAGGGGTATAGAGAGAGGGAGATAGAGGGAGATAGAGGGAGAGATGGAGAGAGAGGGGGGGGCTATAGAGAGAAGGAGATAGAGAGAGGGAGATAGAGAGGGGGGTATAGAGAGAGGGAGATAGAGAGAGATATATATATAGAGGGAGAGGCAGATAGAGATAGAGGGAGATGGATATATATATATAGAGAGAGAGAGATAGAGAGAGGGAGATAGAGAGAGAGGGGGGGCATGGAGAAGTTGTAGTTTGAAGTTTGAGTTTATTTTCCCATATGGCAGTATGGTACTGAAATACATGGGCATCACAATTCAAGACACTAAAATGATGAGGGATATGAGGAAGGGGATGTGAGATCTCTTATACCGGTCAGTGCGTGCCCGTGGGAGAGAGGGAGATAGAGAGATAGAGAGAGATATATATAGAGAGGGAGATAGAGAGATATATATAGAGAGGGGGAGATAGAGAGAGGGGGCATAGAGAGAGGGAGATAGAGAGAGGGGGCATAGAGAGAGGGAGATAGAGAGAGGTAGAGAGAGGGGGGGTATAGAGACAGGGGGATAGAGATAGAGAGAGGGGGATAGAGAGGAAGAGAGAGAGATAGAGAGAGGGGGTTTGTGGTCAGCCTTTCCCATCATCACACTGGTTTTCACTGGGGTTTAGTCCACCCTGGGACTTTGAACGGCATTACTTAAGGGTTACTGAGACACGCCGCATCCACTCTGCCAAATAAAGACACGCCGCTCCAAGAGATTCCTTCATTCTGTAACCTATCAGCAGTGATGCGTGCTGATGGTTTAGAGCAACAACATTCATGTTGTCCCAGCATTGTGGAGGTGTAGCTCGGGGTAGATCAGAAACAATAGAAGGAGGCTGACAGTAATAGGGCAGGGTTAATCAAATCACCCCTCCTTCTGCCCTCAGGTGTTAATCTACTCTTAATTGAAAGGCTTGTCATGAAGAGGGAAGGCTGCCCCTTGAGGTGTGAATTATTCCATCCTCCCTAGTAGTGATGTAGCATAGCGATGTAACTCTTTACTGCCCAGGACGTCACGCTATAGGGAGGAAGGACCTTTCTGTATAAATAGTTTTATGGTTTAGTAGTT
>NC_140248.1:9544693-9564693 GCF_949987555.1 Borostomias antarcticus
TGCTGGGCTAGGCTGTGTGAAGAGGGAGAGCGTTCGAGGATAGAGCTAGTAATCCATAGCAGCTGACAATGATAAGGGGTTTGGATCGAGGGAAATCACTCAGAGGCTGGATGGTGGTAAAGATGAGAATGCTGGTGATGAGAATGATGAGAATGGTGATTGTGATGATGGAGATGATAATAATAATAATAATAATAAGAATTGTCATAGTGATGGTGATGATGATGAAGATGATTGTGATGATGGTGATGATGATGGTGATAATGATGGTGATAATGATGGTGATGATGATGATGATGATTGTGATGATATTGGTGATGGCAAGGCAAGTTTTTCACATTTCAGCAATAAGGCAATTCAAAGTGCTTTGTAATGTGACGATGATGATGATGATTGCGATGATGATGGTAATGTGACGATGATGATGATGATGATGATGATGATGATGATGATGATGATGACGACGGTGATGGTGATGGTGATGATGATAGTGGAGGTCTTGGCATGGCCAGGGTTGTTTCTACCCTAGCCCTCCCCTTAGGCTTAGACCCACTTCACTGAGCCTTGAGTGAAGCCCATTCTTCTCAGTCCCCTCCCTAGCCAGCTGTCACTCAGTGGTGCTGGAATTTTGCTGCTCCATTGTATGTTTGAGTTCATCCATTTTTGACTGGCTGGGTGAGCCACCAGGACTTTTCAGTTGTTTGAACATGGTATGATCGAAGTGGACTTTGTACAGACTTGGGTCCAAAAACAATTTGAATTCCTTTCAGTTTGAATTTGTTTGCTTTAGTCTGCCTGGAGCATCAGATAGGTGCAGTTTGCATTTTTGGAGACCGTCCATTGGTTCCATTTTGCCAGACAAGAACAATTGAGCACAGATAAATATTTTGTACCCAGGTCTGGTATGTTGTATGATCACAGTGGACACCACATGTTTGATTCAGTCTAGCTCATAAAATAGTCTGTGTTGGCCATTGAAAACCACAGATAACATTTCCACAGCCAGCGGTCGACGACGGTGACGGTGCTGTGACCTCCCCCACTATAGTCTCTCTGGCCCTCCCTCAGTCGGACTGGGTCTGGTTCTGTGCTCCCAGGCCCTGGTGTGGGTGTAGCCGGTGTTTTTGGCTGGCCGGCCGTGTCTGTGTCTGCTCCGCTGGGTGCTTGTGTGTTTACTTTGGCCGACGGAGCGCTCGGTGCCTCAGGCCAGCTAGGCCTCAGCAGCAGGGCCTACGGAGGGAAGTGGAGGGGGCGGGGGCTGGGCTCAGTCTGCATTCATCTGCGCTACCCCCGTCCCCCGTCCCCCCCCCCGTCCCGGCTGAGGTGCAGAGGAGGGAGGGCTGCTGAGGAAGTGATTAGTGTAATTGAGTGTGAAGAGAAGACACCGCCATCCTGTCTCAGCACCCTGGACCCTCTTTCCCACCATTGTTTATTTGGTTGTTTACCGACCGCTGCGCCGCCCGGGGCCCGGAGACAAGCGCGCTTCTGTTAACGCTCTACGCGGCCAGTCAGCTCTTCATCACAGCACCTTTAAACATCGGGACTGTTGAGATGAGTTATGATCTCTCCTGCCACGTTGATAAACAAACCCCGCCGCCTCTGTGATACATCCTTCTCATTCAGCGCGCAGTCGGCCAGTATTAACAAAAATGGAAAGGAAACAGCGTGCGGTCGTTCGCTCATCCTTTCATTTCTTTGGTTCAAAGTCTAAGAAGGGGAGTCCCAGGCTTGGCGGGCCCTCGGCGTTCTCCCGCTCTTATTTGCAAAAAGAAGAGAACTACTGTAAATGGGCGGACTTGACCTCGGCTGTTGACCCCATTCCACTGCAGAGGATAATGAGCGTCTATAAACTGGCCTCTGTGATGCCGGCCTACCTGGTTTCCTCTGTTCACCTCTCTCTTTCTCTCTCTCTTTCTCTCTCTCTCTCTCTCTCTCTCTGTGCTAGCCTGACACTCAGACTGAATTACCATTTCGTTTCACTTCATTATTCAGTCTGAACAAGCTCCCATTGCATAAGTTTTCCGCGATGGGCGTTGCCGAAGAGGGAGCCCTAAGCAATTACTTCATCATCCCCTGACCAATCGCAGCATTTGACATCGCATTCAAAGGACACTGATTGGCCCGGTTGGAATTCCAACCGAGGAATCACTCTGGACTAGAGATCTTCCAGACCCTGGATCGCGTTTCAGAAGTTAAAGTGGGAGTGTGATTCAAGGGCTTGGAGCCAGGCTGTACCTTTGCCTCCGTTGCATGAAAGCCTCCACCTTTGTGCTTGTTATTCATCTGGAACCAGCGCTCCAGCTCTTGTGCTCACCACTCCACATTCAAGAGTACAGTTCCTGTTATCTGGGTGTAATCCATGAAGTTCCCAGACACACACACAAATACACACGCACACAGGCATACACGCACGCACACAGACACACACACACACACAACGCACGCACGTGCACACACACACACACACACACACACACACACACACACACACACACACACACACACACACACACACACACACACACACACACAAAGGTAATGTACCTCAGGCTCCACTCCCTCTCTCTCTCCACTCGTCTGGGTCTCTTTTCTTAATTTAACCTTTATTCAACCAGGAGGTCCCATTGAGATGAAAAATCTCTTTTTCAAGGGAGACCTGGCCTGTACCCACTCACAGACGAGTCATTTGAATGGGATAAGGTTAAATCTTAACAAGTTCATCCTAATTCAAGCCGCATATTGAGAGCTATAGGTGGGAGAATTTTATTGTCTCTGTCTTCATCTGTCCTGACTACTTTTATCCTCTCTCTCTCTCTCTGTGTCTCTCTCTCTGGTTTAGTCTCTCTACTGTCTGCACTGAGTGAAATCAGTGCTGTATTGTTGAGGCTAGCAACTCTGGTGATTGATTTCTACCTCTGTTAAATTTTCTATTTGCCTGTCAGACGGGCTTAATGTTTCTGTCCCCAATCCATACTCTTGTTAAATCCCCTCTCTATTGTTGCTGATTAGGCCATTTTCCCTTTGTGCAGGCAGAAGGGTTTTTGACAATGCAGAGCAGGGGATAAAACCTTTCACTCAACAAGATGAGAAAATATATTTTTGGGCCTGTCTGCTCTTTTGTTGGCTCATATGGAGGAATATGTATGTGCTTGCCTGAGGCTCTAAGCTGAAGAGAGGCCTCTTGATCTGCTGAATAGAGATCACATGGATAAATTGTTGAAAAGCGGGTTTCACGTTTGACCTTATCAGTATAGGCCACTGGATGGATATCAACTGATATACGCACCTTTGATCACAATGGACATTAACAGATTTAAAACCTGTCCTTTTCTATTAGCTAGTATATTATAGAATACAAGGAAACCAGGCTACGTCCTTCGCATCTCTTCCCCTCCATTCTCTTTTGCTCTCTTTCGCTCCCGGTCTCGTGAGGGCCTGGTCTCCCGGAGGCTCCTCACAGCACTGGGCCTCTGGGCAGCTTTGGCCCCTGAGCCAGAGCTCTTGAAGTGGTAATGAGGGGGCAGAGGGCTCCTGTTTGAGGGGCTGTGGAAGCTGGAGACGCCCTGCAGAGCCTTGCACTGCCCACGGCTGGTTTGCTGAGCTTACAGGGGGCAAGCCAGGGAGGGGGGGGGGGGCTTATTTGTCTTTCTGTCTTAGCCTGGCTGGTAAGTGAGTAGATCACACAGAGCACTTGGGCCCAATCCCCCCCCTTAGCCCTGGCCCCTAGTTTTGAAGTGCCCTCGACTGGGTAGTGGCCCTTCAGAACGGAGCCACAAGGGATAGGGGTTGAAATATTTACCTAAGAAATGGGACACCACTCGTGTCTTCAATCTGAATTTTATTAGTTGCCTGATTTTCTGTGGAGTCCCTGGGATGTTACAGTATGATTACTATTATACTATTATTATAGTGAAACATCTGTCCAAATCTCAGGACAGAACAAGACAGATTAATGAACAGCCAGGAAGCATTTTTACACATCGGCTGTTAACGTTAGTCCTGCCCATAGAAATGCACTGATATCAGACGAGCAGAGAAGTGCAGAAAAAAATGCTACTGGATTATTTTTCGGACTTCCTGAACGGGACATGGAATCAACTGTCACTCAAAAATAGTTGTTTACACAAAGTTCTATTGATTAGATTAGATTCAACATTGCACCGTAGCCTACTGGAACATCAAAATGCTGTTAGGTTAATTTGGCCAAGAACCCCCACAGAACAAGACAGACTGCTGTTGCAAAAAATAAAGAATTTATTCTTAATGAGAAGAAAGTGTCTAGCGGCAAAAGGGCTCAGCTGGAGGACCAGGTTCCAGGTGGGGTACAGGGCTCAGGCTCCGTGCAATGGTCCAGCGGTTCTGTAGGCTGATGGAAAAAAGGGTGTGAGGTTATAGTTGAAATCCCGGATGAGGTCCGAATCCAGGATGTCCCTCCTAGGAACCCAGGTCCGCTCCTCAGGCTCATAACCCTCCCAGTCCACAAGGTACTGCAGGCCCCGTCCTCGATGACGCACATCCAGCAGCCGCCTCACGGTGTATACTGGGCCGTCGTCCAGGAGCCTGGGAGGCAGAGGAGCCGGGGCAGGAGGGTTCAAGGGGCTAGAGGACACAGGCTTAACTTGGGAGACATGGAAGGTGGGATGCACGCGCATGGAGGCCGGGAGTTTCAGACGGACAGCACAGGGGCCCCACAAAACGTGGGGTCAGCTTCCGGGACTCAGTCCTGAGGTGCAGATCCTTAGAAAGCAACCATACCTTTTGTCCGGCAATGTACTGGGGGGCTGGAATGCGGTGGCGGTTAGCCTGGCGTTGCGCCCGGTCGGAGGCCCGGAGGAGTGCACGGCGAGTCTGTCCCCAGATGCGCTTGCAGCGCCGCATGTGGGTCTGGACCCAAGGTACGGCTATCAGAGTCTTGATCAGGAAACAGAGGAGGCTGGTATCCTAGGGAGCATTGGAACAGAGAGAGACCAGTCGAGGTGTTCACTAGTGTGTTGTGTGCATACTCTACCTAAGGTAGCAGGGTGCTCCAGGCCGAGGGGTTAGCTGAGGTCACGCAACGGAGGGCTGCCTCCTTCTCCTGGTTCGCCCGTTTGGTCTGGCCATTGGTCTGTGGGTGGTAGCCCGACGAAAGGCTGGCGGTGGCGCCGATGGCCGATCAAAACGCCTTTCAGACCTGCGAGATGAACTGGGGACCTCTATCAGACACGATATCAGAGGGTAGGCCATGCAAACGGAAGACATGTTGCACCAACAGCCCAGCTGTCTTCTTGGCAGAGGGCAACTTGGGCAGTGCAATGTAATGTACAGCCTTTGAAAAATGGTCAATCACAGTGAGGATGGTGGTATTACTGTCAGACGGGGGAAGTCCGGTGACGACACAAACTTCTTTGTATCTGAGACGATGGTGGGCCACCAGTAACGGCATCAGAGAAACTCTAGGGTGCGCTGAAACCCTGGATGGCAGGTGAGCCGAGAGGAGTGGGCCCATTTTAGAGCCAGGGACCGAGCGGCAGTCGGAACATAACGGCGACGGGGGGGTCCCGTCCCCGGATCTGGCTTGGCCTGCAGGGCCTGTGCGACGCCGGCTTCAACCTCCCAGGTGAGTGCTGCCACCACGCAGTCCGTGGCCAGGATGGGCTCGGGTTCGACCTCCTCCTCGTCCTTCGTGGAGTGCATACGCGAGAGGGCGTCAGGCTGAATGTTCTGGGGACCAGGGCGGTAAGACAGTTTAAAATTGAACCTTTCGAAATAGAGCCCACCTGGCCTGCCGGGAGTTGAGTCGCCTGGCGGTCTTGAGATAGGTGAGGTTCTTATGGTCTGTCCACACCACAGAGGGGAGAGCAGCTCCCTCCAACCAATGCCGCCATTCCTGGAGGGCCTCCACAATGGCGAGTAGCTCTCGGTTCCCCACATCGTAATTCCTCTCAGCTGGGGAGAGGCGCCTGGAGAGGTACGCCTTCACATTACATTACAGTCATTTAGCAGACGCTTTTATCCAAAGCGACTAACAATAATTGCATTTAACGTAGGAAGAGCCAATGTACTACTACTTGCCAGAACTCACAAGTGCATCTTCCCTCTAAAACAAGTGACTAAGAGCATAATCTAGTGCTGAAGGCAAAGTGATAGAATAGCAATCTAAAGTACAGTGCAATATAATATAATACAATAAGTGCTTAGGCGGGAGGATTGTTGTAGTACTTCTTGAAGAGATGAGTTTTGAGCCTCTGACGAAAGATGGGCAGCGACTCTGCTGTCCTGACATCAGTGGGCAGTTCATTCCACTACTGCGGGGCCAGGACAGAGAAGAGCCGTGACCGTGTCGATCGACCGCAGGAGCCTCTGAGTGACGGGGAAGCCAGTCGCCCTGAGGTAGCAGAGCGTAGCGGTCGGGAGGGGGTGTAGGGTTTGACCATGGCCTGGAGGTAGGAGGGGGCTGTTCCTCTCATTGCCCTGTAGGTTAGCACCAGAGTTTTAAACGAATGCAGACCAAATGGTAAGCATTCCATAGGTCCAGCTTAGTAAAAATGGCAGCGTCTTGTATAGGGACGAAGACAGAGCTGAGCAGAGGCAGTGGATATTTGTTCTTTACAATGCACGGTAATCAATACAAGGACGGAGAGCCATCTTTCTTTCCGACAAAGAAAACCTGCACCCACCAGACTGGAGGACTGTCTGATGAGTCCTGCCTCCAGCGACTCCCGGATGTACTTCTCCACGGCCTCGTGTTCCGGTCGGGAGATGTTAAAGATCCGACTGGAGGGGAGAGGTGCACCGGGCAGTAAATCAATAGCACAATCATAGGGTCGACTTGGGGGCAGAGAAAGAGCTAGATGCTTACTGAAAACCTCAGCGAGGTCGTGATTTTCCACAGGAACACCCGACAGGTCCGGGGAACAGGGGGCGGAGCTAGGGTCAGCTGGTTCAGGGGAGGAAGCAGACCGTAAACAGTGGGAATGACAATGTGGACTCCATGAACGGAGGGTGCCCGAAGCCCAGTCAACAACAGGATTATGTCTCTTTAGCCAAGGGAGGCCAAGCACCAGATGAGGATATTTACAGGGCATGAGATAAAAACTGAGGGACTCGCGGTGGTTACCTGACATCAAGACGGTGACGGGAGTGGTGATACTGTCAATGTGGGCGATGACCTGACCGTGCAACCACTTAAGGCACGGCGAGGGGCATGGTCTCCAACCCCAGCTCAGCAGCGAGCTGAGTGTCCATCAGGCACTCGTCAGCTCCAGAGTCGATCAGGACTTCACGAGTACGAGACTGACCGGCTATCACCAAGGTGACTTCATGGATGGATTGTGCTGTGGGAACCCTGGGGGCGTGACTCACAGGAGAGTTGGCAACAGGGGAGCTGGAAATGCAACCCGTCAATACCCCCTTCTCTATTGACGGGGCCTCCCGTTTCCCAGCGGCTGGGGCAGCTTGGGGCAACTGGAGTGGAAGTGGTCAGCTGCTCCGCAGTAAAGGCAGAGCCCGTGGCACATGTGGCGTTCCCTCTCGGTAAAGGTGAGCCTCCCAGGGGCCCCCCTACCCACCTCCATGGGTTCAGCCGCAGGAACCAAGGGGGAACCAATGAGAGGTGGAGAGGGAGGGGCAGGTGGATGTGCGGGCGCCCGGAGCGGACCAACTCCGGCCAGAACAAGACCAGCCCTCTCCCGGCATCGCTCACGGATGCGGTTGTCGATCCGGATAGTCAGTGAGATGAGCTCGTCCAACCCCTCTGGCTCGGGGTGAGACACAAGCTCGTCCTTCAGGTGGTCGGAAAGAGAGTTCATGAAGATGCTCTGCAGGGCCTCCTCATTCCACCCGCTCTCTGCCATTAGGGTGCGGAACTCTATGGCCAGCTCGGCCATGCTGCGGGAGCCCTGGCGGAGGCCCAAGAGGCGTTTGGCTGCCTCCTTGCCCTGGACCAGATGGTCGAAAACCTTGCGCATCTCCCTGGTGAAGGCTGTGTAGGAACGCGTGGCAGGGGATTGGTTCTCCCATCCGGAGGTCGCCCAAGCAAGGGCGGTGCCTTTAAGGAGACCAATGAGATGGGCTATGCGGGATCGGTCTGAGGTGTAGGTCTGGGGCTGCAGTTCAAAAACCAGTGAAACCTGAACCAAAAAGGCTCTGCACGCTCCCAGGTCTCCTCCATAACGCTCCGGGGCTGGAACGTGGAGCTCGCGTCGTGGGGGAGCGCCAGCGTCCTCCACGGTGGTCGTAAGCCCCCTCAGCGCATCAGTGATCCCGGTCAGGGCTTGATCGTATTGGCCCAATAAGGCACCCTGGTGATCGGCTAACAGGAAGCAGGTGAGTGTGCTGACACAGGTGTGAGTAATGAGGTGGATCAAACCGATCAATAAGTTCAGAGCAGGACTGCAGGCCCAGTTTGGGGCTCCAGGTGACAGCAGAGGTGGAAGCGAAGGGCAAAGCCCGAACTGTAACATAGGCTAACAATGAAATGCAGTTGACATTGTGAATAGCGATATTTTTTTCAGTTAATGCTTGTCATAACAATCCAATGACATATTCCGTTGCATCTACTTTAAACTAAGCTATTCCACAGATTTTACAATTTTTCATGTATATTTGCGAAGATATTGGGCTTCTTTCTTTCTTTGTGTGTGTATCTGTGTGTGTGTGTGTGTGTGTGTGTGTGTGTGTGTGTTTTGATGGACCTGGTTGCAGAAACTCCGCAGTTGACAGTGGAAGTTTGTCTTCTTTGTGTTGTTTTTGCTGTGAGCATATGGATTGTGCATTTGCGTATAGTCCTCTTGTGTCAATTAGGCTATTGTATTATTAGCCAGCTAGCTCAATTTGGTCCTGTAGACGGCCAACAAAGTTGGACGAGCTGGCGCTCTCCGTAAACTACAGTCCCTTATCCAACCATAGGAAAAAAACTAAAATGAATTAACTCGGCCTAGTCAGCAACTAAAAGCTTGTTGAAGAGAAACTAAACAATTGTAATGTCAGCTAGCTAATATTAGCTAACTTGCGAATTAACAGAGATGAGTAAAATGTATGTTTTAAATTGACAAACATAATGTGTATGGCCATGGTACAATTCAAACGGTGTCAACATTTTTTTTGTCTCTCACCATTGACTACCGTTCAAATTTGGGGGGAATTTCAGGTCCCCTGGGGGTTTTCTCTTCCTGCTGCCGCTTAGGCACTCTATCACAGTGCTTGCTATGGCATACAAACACAGAAGATTGGCCATTTTTTTCGGTTACCAATATTGGGGCACACTAGCATTACCTGGCTGCCTAGTTCACTGTTTGCAATCAATATGGTTAAAGTTAAATTCAATTACAGGACCTGAGGGGGGGGGGGGGGGGGTGGGTCTTTATTCAGCTACACGTAGCACACGCATACAGCTTTCGTTGGTTGCCGGTGAAAAATGTTCCCTGCATTTATCCCATACAAGCCCTCCGCCTCGAGAAGCAACCAGGAGCATCTGTTCTTCTGCATGTTTTTTGTATTGGGTTCTTTGGGAGGAAACCCTTGCGAACACTGGGAGAAGTACTGCACCACTGTGCCACATGTGAGCGATTTTGGGGTTCAGTGTCTTGCTCAAGGGCTCTTTGGCACAATGCCGGAGGCTGGGATCGAATCGGGGACCCTGTGATCCCCAGCTGGCCGCTCTACCTCCCAAGCTATGTATCGTTAGGTAATGTTTCAGGATATCCACAGTAGCATTTTAATCTAGTATTCGCTAATGTTGTTAGCTATCTAGGTAACATAATGCAAATCGCTAACATTGTTAGCTAACGTCAACAAGCAATTGCTAATGTTAGCTAGCTAGCTTATGTAACAATAGCTTATGTTGGGTAGTTGGCAATCATAAATTACTAAGCAGTTACTAGCTAGCCAGTTATAGGCTAATATGTGCAATGCAGATGTTCATACAAAAAGGACACAAAGATGACCAACTTCCGCTGCGGAGGTGCCTCTTGTGGAGGGTCTACAGGCAGGTAGGCCTACTCTTGGAGACATGGGTTGAGTAGTAATGCTGCCTGCCTTTTGTCAGCTCAGCTGTCAGACCCAGTGTGCAGCTTACCTTCAGGACAGCCCTGCTGTTGTTGAAAGGTAATGCCCAAAACGCTGCACGCACAGACACACACACTCACACACACACACACACACACACACACACACACACACACACACGCACACACACACACACACACACACACACACACTGTTTGTGTGACCCTGTTCTGTAGTAGCCTGTGTGTGTGTGTCTGAGCAACATTACATATATGAAAGGCCTATCACTGAGTCTCTGTCATGAGACAACAATGTATCGCCTCTCTTCCTGTTCTGCAGGTCTCTAGCGGGTCACTTTGAATTCTGTTGTGCTCTGGCTTGTCTGGAAGTGCTTGTCTGCAGGCAGACTTTTCTGCTGTTTCTATTTTCCCACCAGGGCTCTTTGTTCTCTCTGTTCTCTCTGTTCTTAGTAGGCATCTCACTAGCTGTGATCCTCCGATGTCGGCCCTGCCTGTGTTTGTGTGTTGTTGTTTACTCTCTTGAAGCCATTGCTCCTCCGTTATGGGGTTTTAGCAGATTGTGGTTCTGGCTGGATGCATGGGCCTACTCCAGCTGACAGCCCAGTGCTTATTCAGTACACTAGAATCCGCAGATAGCTGTGCGCCCTCACTTAACCCCTGACCCCCGCCAAGCTGTGGCATAGCTGTCCCCACCCCCTCCCAATCGATGAATGACTCTGCGTTTCTCTCTCTCACACACTGTGTTTCTCATCTGTGCCATTTCAACTAGTTTTGTGAGTGTCTCAGAGGAAAAAGGATCTGCTGTTCCCGCCCGGTTTCGAACCGAGGACCTTTCGCGTGTTAGGCGAACGTGATAACCACTACACTACGGGAACTGGCTGACTCCAGCGCTACCCGCCCCTACTAGTTCATGTTCGCGTGTCAGGGGAACATGATAACCACTCTGACCCCAACACCGCACCCCTCCTTGAAATGAGACCCACTCTGGCTGCCGTCAGCTGAGACCGAGGCACAACCCGCGCTGACATGCTGTATCCTGCAGTGTAAAAATATAATAATTCCCATTGGTAGTCACTCCCCCCTCTCTTTTTAATATCAATCTCTCCGGCAGTTGTCTCTCTCAGTCTTTATCTCCATTTCTCTGTGAATCTCACAACTGTCAGTTTATCTCTCTCTCTCTCCCTCTCTCTCTCTCTCTCTCTCTCTCTCTCTCTGTTTCTCGATGACGGGTTGTGTGACAGGTGGCCCACATTTCATTGAGGCAGTATGTCGCGGCCACAAAGCCCTGTCACTCCTGGCATATATACGATGGCGTCCACAGCCGGGGCACGCCATTCTTTATGCTGACGCGAAAGAAGCATAGCTGGTCAAGTGCGTAATCAATTTGATGGATTGCCTAAAAGACAGAAGTCTGTAGACCAGGCATAGCGTAGACCAACAGTTTGTGAGCTCCCCGGCTACGTGACCACGGTTTGCTAGATTGAAACCTGCCAGGTTCAGTTAGGGCTCAGGGTGAGCCTGACAGACGGACAGACTGACAAGCAGACGGGCGGGCAGGCAGGCGATAGAATAGCCTGTCATTGAGGTTATAGCACCGGTGGCTCCCAGTGACACACGGCCCCCTTCCCCCAGGTCCTTAAGCATCTCACATTACTGCTACCCTCCTACATCCTGCCGACGCGGCCTACTGTGGGACGGGAACGGCTGGAAACCCATATTTCCCGCTACTCTACAACATGTCAGACTTTAGTGCATTTTTCAGCAGAAGTGGAGCAGTAAAACGCGGCCATTTCCTAAGCGCTACTCGGCTTTCCTTATCCCGGGAACACAGCCCCATAAACATTTAGTACTTTGAACTAAATCAAGGCTGCCAGGCTTGCCTGCGTTGGGACCGGGGGTGAGTGCTTAGCCAGTGGGAGAGACGGAGCCAGTGCACACACACAGCACGTACCGGAGAGCCTGACGGGCAGCCAGCGCCCCCCACCGTGTCCCCCCATCACTATCAAGGGTCTCTGTGTAGATAGGATCGAGGCTTTATGCAGGACTTGGAGATACAGTATGGGCCTTTCAGATGTTTTCTTAAATGAATTTAATCGGCTCAACTAACATAGCCGCCCCGGAATTACAGCGCATTATTACACGGCTCCCTGAAATACTCGATTCCCAACACACTGTCGGGCTCTTATTTATCGGTAATGACCAGCGGCTGGCCATACGTTATCCCTTGCTTAGCATTACTCTCATACGGGGATCCCTATCCATTATGTTTATGTTTCAGTTCACAGTGAGGTGACCTTGAAAGGCTGCGAGCGAAAAGACTCCCAGCCGAGTGTAATGACACCCTCATTTACTCCCATCCATTCCGGCCGGTGACACTTTTTCATTTTCAGTTCTCCTGAATGAAGTTCCCGTCCCTCTCTCTGCTCTGAGTGGGAGCAGAGGTGGATCATGCGCATTGTCAGTGCAGCTCTCCATCTCTACTTTGTTGAAATGAATCAGAGGACTCCATGTGACTCCTGTCTGCTTGAGAGGGAGGAGGTGGCTGAGTGGGCTGGTGTAATGACTTGTTCTGTAGCTACTAAACCTCAGAGACACATTTATTTTTGTATGGGTGTTGTAGATACTATTGTGGATGCAACCCTGGGATTTTAGTGGAGTAGAACTCTTCATCTTTCTGGGTTAACACTTAAAGGTCCTCTTATTAAGCATTGTTTAATAGGTAATAAGGTCATTATAAAGTTGCCTTTTAACATTAATATGTGTTAAGACATAATAGCATTATAAACATGTTTATTGTTAGACTATACGTAATAAGAAACTTAACAGTTTATAAACTCCTGTTTATCATGCTATTATTATCAATAATACGTGTCTTGTTAACACATGTTAATGTTAATACGCATCTTATAAGGACTTTATTACCTATTAAAGCTTAATAAGAAGACCTCAGTATAAAGTATTGCCCTTTATAGTTACTGGTTCATTCACTTTCTCTCCTTCCTTCTTCTCTCCTCTCAGTTACCTTCTTTCTTCTTATCTCCCTTCATCACGCATGCCCTTTTCTCACCCACTCTCCCACAACCTGCTCTCTCTCTCTCTCTCTCTCTCTCTCTCTCTCTCTCTCTCTCCCATGCTCTGTGTGTGTTGGGGGGGGTTCTCCCTCTCTTTCTCCTTGTGTAGCCCAAACTCTGTCAGTTTGTTAAAAAGTGGAGCTGTTCTTGCCTGGTTTATATCAATACATGCATAATTAACAGCTAATAATCATATATAAGAAACTAATAAAGCTTTTGTTAACGCTCTTAAGCCGTTTATAAACTGTTAACTGTAAAAAAAGTTTCTTATAAATGTCTTATAATCTAACAATTAACATTACAGCATAGCAACTTACAGCATATTTATAATGCTATTATCAACAAATGCCTTATTAATACATAGTAATGATAGTAATAAGTACCTTATTAACTAATGCTTAATAAGAGGACCTTAATATAAAGTGTTACCCAGAGAGCAAACATTGCCACATAGAGCATTATTGTCTTTTCCGTTGCTACCTTTGCTCTTCTCTCTTCAAAGAAAAACACAGCTGTTCCCGCCCGGTTTCGAACCGAGGACCTTTCGCGTGTTAGGCGAACGTGATAACCACTACACTACGGGAACTGGCTGACTGCTGTGTCTCCCGCCCCCACTACTTCATCAACCACTGTGCCAGCTGTCGCTATCTGTTTCTCTCCCTCTCTCTGTATTTTTGAACTCTCTCCAATGTACACCTACACAGTGCTGGGCCATGTACAGTATAGCAGATGCCTGAGTCGTTATCTGCCAGAATAATTGATTTGTCTGATTAACGGCACAGCAAGAGGAAACGGTGCCATGTAATAAAGAATGGTGGAGCGGCTGCTTGGGTTTAATGATATTTCCCTCATCTGGAATATTTCATTAGTGTGTCTAATTGAAAAGGAACTCATTTTGCCCGATTCCGAATTACTGTACTCCTGTTGTCTGAGATCATTAATCCCTGGTTTAACAACACAGATGGTTCACTCTGTCAAGATTCATCACTTCTAGTTTTTATAGATCTTAAGAGCTGCTCTGATTGCTCAACCACTATTCCTATTCAAGACGTGTGGGAGTGTTCCAGATATGTTAATACTCAATTGATATTGATTGAATTAAAAATAATATTGTAGGGAATATTCTAGAGAAAGAAGATGAGTGTTCTCATAATTGTATTCTGTTTGAATTTGCTGATTAAAAAAGAATGCACAGTCCCCTATGGTCTTTAGGGAATAGACTGCCATAGATGATAATGATGACAACACAATCAAGCAGATTGTTGGTGTTCAGAGCTGCTGACCTCAGCTATATGTCATTGATTTATCTGAAATGACATTGAGAATGCACTGGGAACAAGCAGCTAGCTGCAACCCCCACTTTGTATAAGGTTTAACGCTTGGCAGCGGAGGTTTCAAACCGGCAACCCTTGCCTCGCAGCCATTGCACTACCCACTGCTACACAACTGATCCTATGTACGGCATCCGGCTGTTCTGCTAATAGCCGCAGCAAAATTCTACCGAGGTAATATTAATATAATATACATGAATATACAAAGCGGCATGATGATCTCTCTGTTGGTATGTTAATGCGAGCTGCTTCTTTTGTCCTGCTGTTAATTCAGGGTTAAATTTCACCCCAAGACACTAATAACAGTGGAGCTGCTGTGTCGTTTTTAGACACATTCATGTCCCCACTACTGATAATTACTCTTCTGAAGTCACTTCCTAATAATACCTTGTGCCACCTCTGGAAATAATGTTAATTATAGTCAATTTCTGGTTAATGGCGTCAGGCAGGTAGAAGGGGGCGGGGGTGACAAGCTTCTGCGTGGATCATCAGTGTAGCAATTTACTGGGGTAGCATAAACACATTTAGGCTCATTTGGAATATCTCGATTTGCATATTCACATCAAATTTAGTCCTCAGTGGACAGCTGGAGCACAGAGACGCTTTATCAGACTATATTTAGATGGCTGATTAAATCAATTAAAATTTAATGCATTTCTAAAATGCTGGTAATTATTTCATTAATGCTTGGGGGCAGTGCATACTGGTTACTACAGTATGTGTGTTCTTTTAGCATGCCTCTCTTGTGATTCATGAATAGAATTAAATAGCCTCCTCACTCAGAGACCATAGCTATTCAGGTAGACATTTGCATCCCGGGTTTTAAGCATTGTACCTGTAGTATTCATTCAGATGTTAATCTCACTGAACCTGCTCCACCACTTTAACTGTGAGCTGCTGTGACGGCTGTGTGAAAGAGCGTTGAGGGAGGGGTTAAAGGAGTCTGCTGGTTTGGCTTGAGTAGGTGGCAAACACACCCACACTATGTCTGAGGATGATATGTCAAGGGACTTATTGGTAAGAAGATAGACAAGCGGGGCTGAAGGCTTTTTTGACACTCCATACCAGAGCCCCCCCCCCCCCCCCCCACACACACACACACTTTATTTGTTTCTAATGAGCTCTCTGTGGCCTGGCCTGCTCTCACCATGCCGCTCACCGTGACCGACAGCCAGAGCCAAGTGTCCTGCATTTGGCTGTGTGTTTCCTCTAATCCCTCTGTTTGTGTTCATTTAATTTAATTCAGCCTTTATTTAACCAGGAAAAGGGGCTCATTCATTAAAAATCTCATTCATTGATTCATTCATTCATTAAAAGTCTATTTTACAAGAGAGTCCAGGGTTTGAAACATAAAACAAGCATATACCAATTAAAAATATAGCTGCAAGCTGCAATAGCAGGGGCCAATCAATTGCCCTTGGCCAATCGATGTAGATTTTGTTATATGGCCTCATAGCACAACCCTCTACCATTGTGCAAAGTTTTTCGTAAAAAGTAACGAGTCGGTTATAGGTGCTACCGTGCTGCCATAGATTTTCATTGTCAGAAAACCCCCCCCAAAAAAACACTTATTACAATTTGGGGCCTCGCACCTTCTGTGCTTGGCCTCTTAAATATAGCTGCAAGCAGCAATAACGGGGGCCAAGTGCCACGCATCAAAGGCAACAAATGAAACATGCCATAGCCACATATTAGCTATGTGGCATTGAAAATGTCAGTGAAAAACCATGACAGTGAGATGGGTGGCTTTTCACAAAAACGTTATATAGACATAAAAATAGAATCTGACGATTTCGAGTCCTATAAGTACGTTTTGGAGCCATGACCTACGCATACAAGTACCACATACCACTTTTAAGCTTATAAGCTTATTATAGTGCCACCCTGTGGCCAATCAGCTTCATCTTTCTACAGTGACCATTAGGCATGGCCCTCCACCATTGTACAAGGTTTCTGAAAAAACAGCATGGCGGTTAGGCCTTAACCGTAAATTAGCTCTGAGCCCCCATTTTATTTGATTAAGCCAATAATGGAGGTTTAGTCTCCGTTTATGGATGGTGATATGCTACAAAGTTTTGTGGTGTTCGGTCAAACGGTTCAGAAGTCATATACTGAAAAGCCACGCCCTCTGCAATTTTCATTGGCACATAGTGGCTCTGTTCTTTTTACTTTTAAAACTTTTGCCAAAAAGGAACTTTAGTTATTGGTCCCTAGGTTGTGTCTACCACACTCCATGCAGATTGGTGAAAGTTCTCAGGAGGAGATAGATTTTAGTTTTTTTTTATTTAATTTGATTAAAAATGGCAAAAAATCTAAGTAGCCAGAAGTTATGGTTTCTTGGGGCAAATATGTTCCTCGTGAGGATAGGCATATGTGTGCAAAGTTTCATGCCTCTAGCTCAAACGCGGCATGAGATATACCTGTCCAAAGTTTGCCATTTCAAACGATTGCTATAGCGCCCCCCTTTGGCCAATCAATGTAAGACTTGTTCCACTTGTTCCATGATCATCTTCACATGGTCCTCTACCATTGTGCAGAGTTTTGTAAAAAGCGACCAGTCGGGGCTGCTATAGACTTCCATGGCGGATGAATAATAATAACGCTACTGTACCAAGTACAATAGGGTGCCTCACACTTTTGTACTTGCCCCCAACTTCCCCAACAATAGAAAACAAAGGACAATTTACAGTTAAACATACAGCCCATGTGTGCTGCACTCACTCTCTCTAGGTCGTCCTCGACTGAGCCCTTCTTCGATGCTTCGGTGCAGTCTTCCCGCTCCTTCATACATTTGGCTAGCTTACCAGTACTTTCTGTTTGTCTAGTGTACTGGTACTTTCTGTTTGGCTAGCGTACTGGTACTTTCTGTTTGGCTAGCATACTGGTACTTTCTGTTTGGCTAGCATACTGGTACTTTCTGTTTGGTTAGCTTACCGGTACATTCTGTTTGGCTAGCGTACCGGTACTTTCTGTTTGGTTAGCTTACCGATACTTTCTGCTTCTGCATCCTTCTTAAGTACGTCCACGTATGTTAGTGCGGGACACCCTTGTGATCAATGCCCGCATGTTGGCTCCCACAGCACCAGTTTGCTGGCTGGAAGCTCCTGGTGTCTCTGGCAGTCCTGAACTGTAGGTGGTTGACTTGCCTAGTGAGCGTATTGAAGAGCCTGTGGCTGTTGCCGCTCTATCCTTCCAGGTCAGCCCAGGCTTTTGGGAAATAAATGGCTTGTTGTTGACAACATTTTATAACATTTGTTGTATTAGCAAGCCATCTAATCTCACAGGTCTTTGAAGGTCACCGGGCGCAGCTTTATCTTAGTTGAGCGGGCAGGTCCTGTAAACACACTTGCACAGTGTGAAGAGGCCTCTTTGAGTGCTCTCTCAGTCTGCGTTGTTGGTGGGAAATAGACTAAATAGTAAAATCCAGCTTTACAGGTCAACAGTAAATGGTTCTGTGTGGTGTCTCTCCACAGTTGTATTGTGGTTCTGATACTGTAGCTTGGTGTTTAGTTTCTGTGATGGGCCCTAAATTCCAGGGGAGGGGGGGATAACTCAGGTGTGTTTTTACTGCTGAGAGTTGGGATGTTGGACTTATGGACTTCTAAAGCAAACCACTGTTCAGATTTGTTATCATGTTCAGTTCCCCATGTCTCCCATAGAGCCCACAGCTCTCACAGCACCAGGTGTTTCCCAGCAGGACCTTTTTGTTGATTGTGTTCTTTGTGTCTTTGTCTAGGTGCACATTGAGAGCTCATTTGTTTAGAGATTTTAGTTTGTAATGAAGTGGAACAAATTTGTCAAATTACGAAAGGTTTACTGTAATACTCAATATACTGTACTTTGGAAGTACTTAATTATCTTATACTTATTTAGCATTGAGTTACTTAATCTGTATCTAGATCATCCATCCTCAAAGTCCGGACTCTGGTCTGGATCCAGACCGAACTACAACTGTCTCTGGACTTTGAGCAAATTTTACTTTTCGTAACTTTATTTCCGAGACATCACCGCAACGCAACAAGTCAAAATGTTCTGTTTTCTCCACTGCAAGCAGCGCTTCAAATGTCCTCTTCCTCGAGGGGTTGGCGTTGGCAGAGTTGCCAGATTTGGAGGTTTTCCACCCAATTGTCAATCCGATCTTGAAACACTGGGGTCATGTGAGTTGACAGCGCAGATGAGTTCACAGCCCAGCTAACGTTAGTTTCATCTTCAGTTAGCTAGCTAGTAGTTAGCCTGACATTAGTGTTAGCCTCAGTTATTTCTAGTGTTGCTGACATATTCAAAGGTGGCCAAGAAAAAAGTCTACAGTGAAAATAGGCAATTGAATGAATGGATCGAAAAATATGCCCTCATCCTCCCTCTAACGAGCACCAAACCGATGGGCTTAAAATGCCACTAAACGGTACTGTAGCTCTTATGAAGTGGCAATTAGGAACACCACTATGAAACAAAACAGTCATTTTGAAGCAACCTTTCCAGAAAAATCAATGGGATGAAATCGGAGAGGAAGAATGGGTACAGGAGGTGAGGAGATAAGACAGGAGGTGAGGAGAGGAGACAGGAGGTGAGGAGATGAGACAGGAGGTGAGGAGAGGAGACAGGAGGTGAGGAGAAGAGACAGGAGGTGAAGAGACGATACCGGAGGTGAGGAGAGGAGACAGGAGGTGAGGAGATGATACAGGAGGTGAGGAGATGAGACAGGAGGTGAGGAGAGGAGACAGGAGGTGAGGAGATGATACAGGAGGTAAGGAGAGGAGACAGGAGGAGACAGGAGAGAAGATGAGGAGAGGAGAAGATACAGGAGGTGAGGAGATAAGACAGGAGGTGAGGAGACAGGAGGTAAGGAGATAAGACAGGAGGTGAGGAGAGGAGACTGGAGGAGAGGAAGGAGACAAGAGGAGATAGGAGAGGAGACAGGACTTGAAATGGTTTGATTCACCTTTGTTGTGTGTGTGTTAGATTCATGTAGTCGATAAATATTTTTGCAAAGCTCGACTACAATACTGTGGTCTTTACCACCTGGTTTTGTTTGGGACTGGGAGTTTTGCCAAGATGTGATATAATATTTCCAAGCTTGAGATGCACACTTCCCCCAATGAAATGACTGTAAAACCATAAAAGCATGATATCTCGCAAAGGAAAAGCATACTATACTGTAGGTCTAAGCTGACAGTAGGTATGCCAACTCACTTGATTATGTGATTGACAGTTCAATGGACCAGGAGATGCATCATCATTGCCTCTCAACTGTCCTTCCATGGTGTCATTGCCAAGGATGATGTGGTTACATGGCGCAAGGTTTTCTGTTACACTGAAGGATTTGTCCTCTCAGGCAGCCCAGGCTCTCGAGAGCACAGAGTGTGAGGGATGCCATCAGTAGCCATAAACTCCGCTTTGTCAGTGACACTGTTGGACAAACACTTGTCACTGCTGATAAATCAGCCATCCTTTATGTTTGTGTTGGCAGGAACCCAACACCCAGAGGCCCTACCTACTGATCACAGGAAAATAGAAAATGAATGTGCGTGTCACTCCAAATAAGGACTATGATTTGTTTGTGTTTTTTTACTCAACAAGTTAAATAAGGGATT
>NC_140248.1:9569693-9574693 GCF_949987555.1 Borostomias antarcticus
ACCGTTGTGCAGCTCCGACGGAGGGAAGCTTGCGTCCACCGACGCGTTGGGCGGTCCGCACGACCCTGCAGGGCAGAGCAGCAGAGCAGGTCCCAAACCGCGCTGTGATGTTCCCAGTCAGGATGCTCTCGCAGTACCGCGCTGTGATGTTCTCAGTCAGGATGCTCTCGCAGTACCGCACTGTGATGTTCCCAGTCAGGATGCTCTCGCAGTACCGCACTGTGATGTTCTCAGTCAGGATGCTCTCGCAGTACCGCGCTGTGATGTTCTCAGTCAGGATGCTCTCGCAGTACCTAGCTGTGATGTTCCCAGTCAGGATGCTCTCAGTTGTTCTTCGGTAGAAGGCTCCACGTCAAACTTTTTCAGTCATCTTAGGTGAAAGAGGCGTTGTGTCCCCCTGTTTGTCTATCTCTCTCTCTCTCTCTCTCTCTCTCCCTCTCTCTCTCTCTCTTTCTCCCTCTCTCTTTCTCTGCAAATGTATGTGTGTGTGTGTGTGTGTGTGTGTGTGTGAGAGAGAGTGATGTTTCTCACAGAAGCATAGCATGGCCTTGGCGAGACAGCGTGGACAGGTTGTTGGTTATCTGTCTCCCCTCCCCTCCTGACTTCAGAGCACTTAAGGTGAAAAGACATCCGCGGTCGTATCTTTATTTACTGAGCACTCCAGTTCTGTCCTCGAAGCCAGTCAAGTGTCTTTAGCTCTGAACTACAGAAGTGCTAAACAAAAACAGGCACCTGGCCATATTGTAATCTAGGCGCATTGGCAATATGTGTTGAATTCAATTTATTTAGAGTAGCACGGCCCACTTCCACTTACCAGGCTTAATTAGTGGTTTTCACCAATTAACATTTATATTCAGTGTGTGTTCTGTGATATCCCAGTATTTTAGCTAGCAGAACTGCTGGCCCACACTCTGAGGTGTGTGTGTGTGCGTGTGTGTGTGTGCGCGTGTGTGCGTGTGTGGTGTGTGTGTGCGTGTGTGTGCGCGTGTGTGGGTGCATGTGTGTGTGTGTGTATTTCTGTGCTTTTTCAGCCTGGTGGACGCAGCGATGCCGTCTGGACTTGCTCCTGGAGTGTGAATCATTAAGCAGGCCTCCACCATGTCTGGGTGGTCTCAGACCTTGATGTCATGGGACTTTAACTCACCCTAGTAACACCATAAAACAGCCTTTTAGAAACACACGCTCGCTGATGCTATTGTTTGGCCCCGGTCGAACCCGCATGTCTAACCACTTCATTGTGCAATGGCACGTTAAGCCCTGCCATTTGCGTCCCTCTGTTTGTCTCTCTCTCTCTCTCTCTCTCTCTCTCCCAAGCCTGTTTGGGGTTGACTAATTAATACTGTCTGGGGGAGAAAAGCCGTCTAAACACGTTCTCAGAACTTCAACACCTCTGAAGACCAAATGCCAACAGGCGCTCTGGGAGACCAGACAAGGTGTTCCTCGCTCTTTTACAGCCCTGTGCTAAGAACGCCGGGTTAAGAGTGCTCTTGTGCAAAAGGAAGAGCTTGGAGAGGTTTGCCAAGTAGCGTTCATGGAGACTAAGAGAGAGAGAAGCCAAGCTGAGAGAGTGAGAGAGACAAGGCACTGAAACTCAAACCTCGGGAAACTGAAGGAGAGAAAAAATGAAAGACTTGATGGCTTTCCAGGGGGATTCACAGAAGATCAGACGTAATCAAATACATGCCTGGTATTTGTTCCAGAGAGAGGTCTTTTCAAAGTTATTGCAACCTTGTGTTATGGAGGGAGAGGTTCAGAGGCTAAATGTGTTTGCTATCGTCTGGCGGTCAGTCATAAAGCTACATGTGTGTTATTTAGGGACGCTGAAGTTACAAGGCGACTGAAAGTTCTTTGTTGTCTGAGAACAGGCTGAGAACACAGGCGGAGGTCTGTGCTGTCGTGCCCGACACTGCTGTTTGACATAATTTGTTGTTGAAGTGTTGCCCTGCTATGATTATTAGCTACTGCAATAATTGTGAATCTGTGCTTCAGACCTGGGACCACATGATATGTCCTTCCACAAGCACGGACCAGTCCTCTTCACACCTGCTCTAGCTTCTCCTCAACTGTAACTCCACGCAGTCCTGGTGTTCGTTGTGGACTAAAGTTTGCTTTCCGTTCTCTTAAACGTTTCCATGTTCCAACCCTGGCCTGTGAAAGTGCCTGCATAAGACAGCTCTATACGAAACAGGCTTCCGCTGCCACATTCATCCAAGACCGCGCCACAGGAATGCAACGCACTTCATAATCTATCAAGCATGTAAACAGATTCAGAGCAGTATTTTACATCTAATGGATGGGACTCTCTGGAGAATGATTCATCTAGAACCTTAAAATTGTCTCACTATCGCTGCGAGGACATGCAAAGTGGATAGCGCATACTTTTTCTTTTAGCGACCAACGGGTTAAGCAGCTTAGAACAACACACAAAGCGACCACAATGGGCCCTCCCCCGACCCACGCATAGCATTGTCACTCATTTCGCTCGATGACAGCGAATGTCTTGTTGTGTTATTTGTGTTGGATTAGTGTGAGAGACAAAGGCGAACACAATTAGTTGACGCAGGCAGTTGTTTGCCTGCGAGGGAAGGGAGGCTGCCAGCGGGCCACCCACCGAACTCGCTCTCCTCTCGCCCGAACGCAGCGCTCTGGCCTGGAGGAGACGCAGGAACACCAGACAGCGTATTGGCGTACATCTCAGGAGCTCAATCACCGTCGCCCTCAAAGACACGGCTGACGGGAATATATATTACATGAATACACTTGAATTATGAACTTGCTATTACATGTTAGTATGCCCTAGCACGATTGTGTCTGTCATCGTGAGCGATGCGAGCAGCAGGCGAGCGCCGTCTTTCAGACGAGCTCTAGTCGTCCATCTACATCCGTCTGGGCTTTCAGCCTCCGTGGGTGCGAGGAGCGACGCGCAGAGCGAGCGACCGAAGGCTCCTCCGACATCTAAGTAAAACATCCTTCTGTGAAAGTGACGCGCAGAGATCAGCTCTCTACGGTGACGCTCTGCCTTTTTTAGCCGTTCAAAATGAGGATCCCCATCACATTTTTCATCCCCCCTACTGCTACCCTCGAAATCCCCCACATCCGCCCCTCCAGGACGCGGCCGAGCGCCCGCGCTTCACGGGGCGTCGACGCGTTATTAGGGGGGCCGTGGTAGTTTCACACCTGCCTTTAAACGTTCAGCGGTTAGGTCTGCGACCGGCTCGCCACACGTAGGTGTCACGCCGCCGCCTGGCTTCGACACACGGTCGACACGAGTGTGTCAATCGCCCGGCGCGGCACAAGGATGGGACAAAACGAGTTTACTGCTCAAGTAATAGGATCGATTTGTTCCATAAGTTTAGCCCTGGGTGTCTAGTCAGTGCTGTACACAGCATCACTGCAGTAGATGACTTGTTCTATTGATCCCGCAGTCAAACTTTATAACCGCCTTGTCTATTTAGAAAACACCCCTCTATATTGGAAATCCTGGCTAGTTTTTCTGACCCGTTTCAGCCTACCCACAATGCCACTGGACAGATTGGACTTTCATAGTATTTCCCTGTGAGGGCCTGGTCCTCGGTGTGCAGGCCTGATCCGCGCTCTGCACCAGCTATTAGAGCAGTAATGGACAGCCTTGCTCTGGGCCACTAATAGTTGTGTGGTTAAACACACACCGCTCCCTGCTGTCCTCGGCCGTGGTGACAGGATGTCTAAATGGAAGTCATCGTTAGCTCTTAGCGACCTGTCACGTGGAGCACATTCCCCCTGAGCGGTGCTCATTGGGGGAAGCAGATACGGCGGACGCCGATATGCTCGTCAGAATAGGTCTTTGTTGTAGTGGATTCAGCATCCATTTGTCACCCTAGCCATGATGATAATTGCCTCCCACCCAGATTAAATTGTAGGGGTGGGGGGTTGGGGGGTGGGTGGGGGCGGTGGGGGGGTAGGCTATTAAAACAGTCTCCGTCCGTCCGTCCACCCCACCGCTGGGGATGCTAGCCACAGTAGATTTTTCTTATGACCAATATTGCTTTGTGCACAAAAATGGTTTAATTTGTGTCACTGTAAAAGTATAGTCCATTCTACTCAGCCGCCCTCCACTTTCCAAATCCAGACTAGAGCTTGATGGGCTTCCTTGCTTGATGGTTCTGGTTTAGGTTGTTCAATAGAGTTGGATAGATTAGCAGATTAGTGACAGTGTATGACTTAGGTCTTAGACTGTTTGTCATGGCCATACTGTAGGTGTTTGAGGTGAATACGGTTCGTTATGGGAAGCACTTCTGCTCGCTGTGCTCAACTAACGAACGGACATCCCAAATCATAATACTTGTCAGAGTCAAGAGGTGACCTGCTCACTAATTGACTAGCCATTGTGTCTAGAGCTAACTGATTAACATTTTAAGAGGCTATAATTATTTACAATTGTGTTGGGCTCTTAAGGGATGTGAATGGTGCTTCACGGGTCTAGCAATGATTATTTAATGCCAGCTGTGGGCAACGATGTCGCTCTGTGAAGTTGTGCCCATTAACGTTTGCATGAGTGGAATAAACCTGCAAAGGACTGCTAAATATTTACCCAGTGTCAATGAAGCAGTGGACGCCAGTACATCATTGGTGGGGGACAACATGTTTACCGTGCACTTGTTTAAATAAGCTCGTTTTCTGAGGTGAAAGAGGCTAAATACATGGAAATCAGACTAAATCTGTGATTACTCGACTTTTTATTTTAGAGATTGGTTAATTGTAGGTTGAATCGCACATCCGTCATGAATGTTTTTCTCCACCTCTCTCTCTCTCTACAGAACGACATGGCCCTGAAGCCGCAGGAGCGTAAGGACAACCAGGCGGGGCCCCTGCACAAGAAGAGGCCCCCCAAGGTCCCCAACGGGCTGAGCCTGGAGCCCCGCAAGGCCGCGAGCCACCAGAAGAACAACACCCACCACAACCACCGCCGCCATCAACACTCTGACCAGGAGAACAACCCCCGCCTCGCGCACACCTACGGC
>NC_140248.1:9577193-9579693 GCF_949987555.1 Borostomias antarcticus
ACTCAATACAGCACAACACACACAATAGAGCACAACACACACACACAATACAGCACAACACACACACAATACAGCCCGACACACACAATACAGCCCAACACACACAACACACCCAATACAGAATTGTCAGAACTTTCAAGTCTTGCTGTATTGTCTGTGTTTGTTCTTGGAGGTCTGTGTCATCAGAAGTAAAGGTGTGTATTCCTGAGATGGATCGGGGACAGATGGTGCCACCTGCCAGACTCAAGGTTGTCTGGCACTGGCACTTGTCGGTTTGAGGGCGAGGTGCGGGTGTATGTGTGTGTGTGTGCTTTGTGTGCTGTGTGTGCTGTATGTGTGTGAGTGGGCTGTGTGTATATGCTGTGTGTGTGTGGGCTGTGTGTGAGTGGGCTGTGTGTGTATGCTGTGTGTGTGTGTGTGTGTGTGTGTGTGTGTGTGTGTGCATGCACGCGCATCAGCTTGGCAGATGGTTCCTATTGGCTTTGCCTGCGTGTGTTAGGCGGGGGAGCTCTAACAACAACCTCTGTGACAAGAGCAGCCCAGAGTGGTGTGAGTGGTGTTGAGGCCCTGGGCTGGAGGACCCTCCTCCACGCTCCCCACAGCCCGGCCAGGCACCACTGATTAGGACAAGAACAGCTGCCATTAGAACGGGGGCTCAGGGGAGGCACGGGCACACACACACACACACACACAGACGCACACACACACGCACACAGACAGACAGAGGACTGCTGGGCTGCTGGCTGACACTGCACTACAGCTGCTGGGTTCACGGGTGAAGGGCGAGGGGCCTTGGCGCTGTCACCCCCCCCCCCCCCTTCCTCCCTCCCAGGGTGCAGTTCTTTACCCGCAGGAACGGCTCAAAATAATCATTACATGACTGATGAGGATGCCGTTGATTAAAACTATGATTGCGCCCGTGGTCTTCCTCCGTCACAGTTCAGATAGAGACACACACACACACACGCACACACACACACACATACACACACACACACACACACACACACAGTAGGCTGCGTTCAATCGCCTTTTTCAATGGTGCTTTTTCTCCCGCTGGCCAGGGAGTGTTTGCATATCGCATTCAGCCGCCAATAACATTCCAATCTGTCACACTTTATGACATATGCATAATTGAAAAGATCATCATCTCTGCCCTCCATGGCCCCCTTTTGTCCTTTAAACAGAACAGAGATGATCTCTCCCGGTTCTCCTGCAGCAGAAATATTATCTTTCCACCGCGCGGCCCATAAATAATCGTTAAAGGCATTGTTCTCCAAGGTTACATTTTAATGTCAGAGGTCCTTTTTTCAAGGTTTAATTCTCAATTTACTGTAGTTAAGCAGCAGTCTGGGGAGACTTTCTGTTATCTGGTCTCTCCGGCAGCCTGCACTGAGAGGAGAGAGAGAGAGAGAGAGAGAGAGAGAGGGAGAGAGAGAGAGATAGTGAACCGAAAAGTGAGAGGAGTTTTTTGCTCCCTTGTTTTCCTGTGGCGCACACAGATTGTGGCAAATGTGTCCTATCTCTGGCACTGACCCAACGCAATGAACTCTGGGAGATATTGTACGATGCTCAGGGGGGGAAAAAGATACAAAAATATTTAGAGCCGTTCCTGACATATCGCCCCACGCTGATATAGAGGGCAGATAGGGAAACAGTGTCAGTGTTGTAAACGGATCAGCACACACCAGCAAACTGCAAATTGGAACCTCACATCTGTGTTGTTCTTTGTTTATCGGTGGTGTTATTCTTCATAACGGCCCTTGTTCTTGGTGTTGACAACGCACCTGGGCTGAGTTTCCCAGAGGCATCGTAGCGCTACGTTCATCGCAAGCTACGGCGTTCATCGTAGCGCTACGATGAACATAGCGCTACGATGCCTCTGGGAAACTCAGCCCTGTTCTGTTGTTCACGAGAGGAAGCCCAAGCAATACAGCTTGACCAAATCTTTTTACAGCAACGTGGCTTTGAGGTCCACCCAAGATCCTCGCAGTAATTCTCGCACGTAGACGGCATTGCTAATGAATGGACTCCATCTGAGATTGAATGGGAATATCCGTTTTTTCAGAGCTTAGTCAGCTAAAGGTGACGGTGTGTGAGTGGTGCCTGAGAGGGTTTTAAACACACAGACATACTCAAACACGCACGCGCACACACACGCACGCACACGCACATGCACTCACACACATACACACACACACACACACTCACACACACACACACACACACACACACACACACACACACACACACACACACACACACACACACACACACACACACACACACACACCTCAGTGCAGTCATGCCCTGACTGGGCCTGTGTGATGCTCAGCCAGCCGTACTCTGCTCAGGACGGACTATGGGGCGTACTGACCACAATGCATTTCTGCCAGAGCACCTTTTTAGGCTACATTTCCTTTGTTTGCATGTGTGTGTGTGCGTGTATGTGTGTGTGTGTGTATTTCTTGGTGTGTTATGTGTTTAAATCTGTGTGGGC
>NC_140248.1:9584693-9587193 GCF_949987555.1 Borostomias antarcticus
ACTGTTTAAACTGTGTCTGAGGAGATGAGCGCAGGGTGAGAGAGCGCCCCTAACACTGTTTAAACTGTGTCTGAGGAGATGAGCACAGGGTGAGAGAGCACCCCTAACACTGTTTAAACTGTGTCTGAGGAGATGAGCGCAGGGTGAGAGAGCGCCCCTAACACTGTTTAAACTGTGTCTGAGGAGATGAGCGCAGGGTGAGAGAGCGCCCCTAACACTGTTTAAACTGTGTCTGAGGAGATGAGCGCAGGGTGAGAGAGCGCCCCTAACACTGTTTAAACTGTGTCTGAGGAGATGAGCGCAGGGTGAGAGAGCGCCCCTAACACTGTTTAAACTGTGTCTGAGGAGATGAGCGCAGGGTGAGAGAGCACCCCTAACACTGTTTAAACTGTGTCTGAGGAGATGAGCACAGGGTGAGAGAGCGCCCCTAACCCTGTTTAAACTGTGTCTGAGGAGATGCAGGGTGAGAGAGCACCCCTAACACTGTTTAAACTGTGTCTGAGGAGATGAGCGCAGGGTGAGAGAGCACCCCTAACACTGTTTAAACTGTGTCTGAGGAGATGAGCACAGGGTGAGAGAGCACCCCTAACACTGTTTAAACTGTGTCTGAGGAGATGAGCACAGGGTGAGAGAGCGCCCCTAACACTGTTTAAACTGTGTCTGAGGAGATGAGCACAGGGTGAGAGAGCACCCCTAACACTGTTTAAACTGTGTCTGAGGAGATGAGCACAGGGTGAGAGAGCACCCCTAACACTGTTTAAACTGTGTCTGAGGAGATGAGCACAGGGTGAGAGAGCACCCCTAACACTGTTTAAACTGTGTCTGAGGAGATGAGCACAGGGTGAGAGAGCGCCCCTAACACTGTTTAAACTGTGTCTGAGGAGATGAGCACAGGGTGAGAGAGCACCCCTAACACTGTTTAAACTGTGCCCAAATAACACAGAGGCATGAACGGAGATGCGCCAATACAGTAATCTGGTCCTGAGTGTGATTTCATGGAGCCCTCTTCTTAGAGCGCTGCAACTCTCCCTCTCTCTCTGTCTCTCTTTTTCTCCTCTCTCTTGGTCTCTCTCTCCCTCTCTCTCTCTTTCCCTCTCTCCCTCCCTCTCTCTCTCTCTCTTCTCTTTCTTTCTCTTGCTCTCCATCTCTCTCTCTCTCTCTTCCTCTCTCTCTCTCCCTCTATCTCTCTCTTTCTCCCTCTCTCTCTCCCCCTCTCTCTCTCTCTCTCTCTCTCTCTCACATACACACACACTCTCTCCTTTTCTCTCTTTCTCTCCTCTCTCTCTCTCTCTCTCTCTCTCTCTCTCTCTCTCATCCTATAGAGGAATGTGTTCTTGGCAGGCAGAGAGCTGCAGGTTTGTTGCTGATCCGCTCCAGCTGTGAGGAGGGATCATTCTATGGATGTGTCATTAGACTGAGGGCTCTCTGTAGGGTTACAGGGCTGCAGACAGGAGCACCCCCCCCTCATCCTCCTCCCCCTCCCCCTCCCCCTCCTCCTCCTCCTCCTCCCCCTCCTCCTCCTCCTCCTCCTCCCCTTCCATCTCGCTCGGATCATATCCAAATATTATCACTGGAAACTGAATTAATTCTCGGATAAGAAATAAGCCAGCGTGTAAGCTAGTTAGCGAGCTAATACCTGTGTGCTCTCACTCTGGATTCAGAGTTCAATCTGTGCCTTCCAGCATGTAATTCGTTAGAATGCCTAGAATTCCCGCGTTGTAATTCCATACTGTCACGCTCTCCTGTCTCCTGTGTGTGAACCTGACACCTGCCCTGCTGTGGGCAACGCAGCACCTGTGAGGGCCAGATGTGAGGCCTACCGTCACGGCAGCGCTTGACTTGACTTGCACTTGCAGAGCTGTTTGCGACCTCTAGCTCTGTGTCAGCCAGGCCCAGCCCAACCCAGCTCTGCTCAGCTCTGCTCAGCCCAACCCAACTCAACTCAACTCAACTCAACTCAACTCAACTCAACCCAGCCAGGCCCAGCCCAGCCCAACCCAACCCAACCCAACCCAGCTCTGCTCAGCCCAGCCCAGCCCAAACCAGCTCTGCTCAGCCCAACCCAACCCAACCCAACCCAACTCAACTCAACCCAACCCAACCCAACCCAACCCAACCCAACCCAACCCAACCCAGCCAGGCCCAGCCTAACCCAGCTCTGCTCTGCTCAGCCCAACCCAGCTCTTCTCAGCCCAACCCAATCCAATCCAACCCAGCTCTGCTCAGCCCAGCCCAACCCAACCCAACCCAACCCAACCCAACCCAACCCAGCCAGGCCCAGCCCAACCCAACCCAACCCAGCTCTTCTCTTCTCTTCTCTGCTCTGCTCTGCTCTGCTCTGCTCAGCTCAGCCCAGCCCAACCCAGCTCTGCTCAGCCCAGCCCAACCCAACCCAACCCAACCCAACCCAGCCAGGCCCAGCCAAACCCAACCCAACCCAACCCAACCCAGCTCTGCTCTGCTCAGCCCAACCCAGCTCTGCTCAGCCCAACCCAACCCA
>NC_140248.1:9592193-9597193 GCF_949987555.1 Borostomias antarcticus
CTAGGTACTAGACCCTGTCACATTCACACATACTAGGTAGACCCCGTCACATTCACACATACTAGGTACTAGACCCCATCACATTCACACATACTAGGTACTAGACCCCGTCACATTCACACATACTAGGTACTAGACCCCGTCACATTCACACATACTAGGTACTAGACCCTGTCACATTCACACATACTAGGTAGACCCCATCACATTCACACTAGTTTCTCTTCAGACTCGAACATTACGTTGAATCGCTGCGCGCCGTATGCTACATAATAGAGTTTGTGCCACTTCGCCGCCCAAGCTGGTGTTCTGAGGGCGTATCGACGGTTCAGATTTGAAAAGAGTGACAGGTCGTAGCAGCAAATGAGAGAAGCTAGCCAAGGTTAGATGGGCGGGGGTATATCTATGGGTGGGAGCACCTGATCACGAAAGTCGTTACTGATTGGTGTTCCAGGGATTCCTGGAAAATCAATAAATTGACAGGATTTGAGCACCAGATTTTTGCATGAAGTGTCCCAGACCCATAGAGAGACCTGCAGCATGCAGTAATTTAGTTAGCGTAGCTTACGTCGTGTATCAGTGAAAGAACTCTCATGGGTCTGGTGTTGAGACTACATTCACACATGCCTGGTAGAGCCTGTCAGATATGAGACTCTCGGTCCTCTTCTGTCCCTGTCCCTGTCCCTGTCCCTGTCCCTGTCCCTGTCCCTGTCTCTGTCTCTGTCCCTGTCCCTGTCCCTGTCCCTGTCTCTGAACCTGTCTCTGAACCTGTCTCTGTCTCTGTCTCTGTCTCTGTCTCTGTCTCTGTCTCTGTCTCTGTCTCTGTCTCTGTCTCTGTCTCTGTCCCTGTCCCTGTCTCTGAACCTGTCTCTGTCTCTGTCCCTGTCTCTGTCTCTGTCCCTGTCCCTGTCTCTGAACCTGTCCCTGTCTCTGTCCCTGTCCCTGTCTCTGAACCTGTCTCTGTTCTTTATCCCTGTCCCTGTCCTTTATCCCTGTCCCTGTCCCTGTCCTTTATCCCTGTCTCTGTCCCTGTCTCTTTCCCTGTCCCTGTCCCTGTCCTTTATCCCTGTCTCTGTCCCTGTCTCTTTCCCTGTCTCTGTCCCTGTTCTTTATCCCTGTCTCTGTCCCTGTTTCTGTCCCTGACTCTGTCTCTTTTCTTGATCCCTGTCCCAGTCTCGGATCTCTGATTCTAGAGACAGGGGGACAGGCAAGCATCTGTCCCCTAACCTGCGTCCCAGCCTCCAGGCTGCCTGTTAGGGCTGCTCGATTATGGCAAAAATCATAATCACGATTATTTTGATTGATATTGAGATCACGATTATTCAACACGATTATTCATTGAATTATTTTTTTTTAAATCAAAAGTTTTAACATTTTCTTAACATATCAAATTATACATTGACTTTGATAACAATTAATTTATTAAATGTTAACTGGCTTTTCTTTTTAACAATGTTCTTTGGATTAGATACATTTCTCCCATGGGAGACAAATAGTGAACCTTGACCTTGATAAATAAATAAAAGTGCCAAAACTGATAAATAAAGAAGCTTAAAAGCCCCGCCACCACCACAGAAGAAGACTACCTCGGAAAAATAATTTCACTATGACAGAACGTGTCTAAATAAGTTATTTAATGGTAGCGCCGAGGCTTCAAAACCCAGCATTTGTTAAAATAGACCCTTTTGCTTAGGTAAGTGAAGTTTCATGTTTATCTGACCTCTCCTAAATAGGCCGACACCGATTTATTTAGACGGCAAAGTGAATGGAGCAGCACAGGACTGCTGTCTGGCATGATGAGCGGAATGGGACAGCGGGACTGAGAAGGGCTGCTTTGAGGGTCAGCTACGACTGCGTAGCACATTTTACACACCGTGTCAACTTGGTCCAAATCTGTCTCCGCGAACCCATAGTGTTTCCACACCACTGACGTTGTTTTAGCTCCCTTGTCCACCTCTCTTTCTGCTGCCATAATTCTTGTCGTGTTTTGTTCGAGAGGAGCATGCGTGCGCCTCGCTTGACAACTCGCTCTGAACTAAAGTGTTTGTTTTGGGGCTTTGGGGGGGGGGGCGGGGTCAAGCGCAGTATAGCTCTGCAGTGTAGGGTGCACTTGATTTGTGCAAAATCGTTTTATGGCGATTATTTTGTTTTAATGATCGTTGACAGCCCAGATCGTAATCTAGATTAAAATCCGATTAATCGAGCAGCCCTACTGCCTGTCTGCCTCAGACTAGGGAAGGCCACAGATCAGGCCCTCCAGCAATCCACCTCCAGCCCCATGCTGTCCCAAAGCTGTCTAGACAGCATGTACAACCTAATATGTCCCATATTTTTCCTTTCTGCTGGCCTGCTGTGCATGTCGGCTGTATCCTGCTTAATATCTCAATATAATATTGGTTTACCACATAGATAACTTATCAAGGATTTAATTGAGATCCGTTGATTCTTTTTAAAGCCTTATACTTAAATATACTTTTGATTGATAACGTTTCAGAAACAGCACAGAATTCCCCAGAACTCGATTCCCCAGAATAGGGATGTCTAGACAATCCCCCAGATCCTGGCAGCCTGGAAAGACGTGATAATCCTTGAATCCTGCCCAGGGTAGAGAGTGCAGCAAGAGCAGCATCCAAATGTCTTGTTATTTTAGACAGTAAATTGGAAGGCCAGAGACGTTGGAATGTGAAGAATTTGACTAGTCTGGTGTTTAAGTGATGTTTTGGCACCCTCTGCTGCTGGTTTTGGAGAATGCCTGAGAATAGATTTTAGCTGGATTCAGAAGCTACTCTATGGTATGATGTATTTTGTTTTCAGAGTAGATGTGTAGTTACTGATTTGTATTAAATTTGGTCCAAACTGGCAGCATCTGCATCATTAGTGTGTTTAATGTAACCAAACCGTGTAATCATACCTCACACATTTGTTCTTTCCCTCTCTCTCTCTCTCTCTCTCTCTCTCTCTCTCTCTCTCTCGCTCTCTCTCTCTATCTCTCTCACCCTCTCTTGCTCTCTCTCTCTTGCTCTCTCTCTGTCTTGCTCTCTTTCTCTCTTGCGCTCTCTCCTCTCTCTCTCTCTCTCTCTCTCTCTCTCTCTCCTCTCTCCCTCTCTCTTTCTCTCTCTCTCTCTCTCTCCATCCTTCTCTATCTCGGAGCCAATTTACTCTGATGTTAGCAGGCACTGTGCAGCTGCCTCGCCATAATGATGCTAAGGTTAAAGTAAGTACAGCTGATAGCACACTGACACACACACACACACACACGCGCGCGCACCTTGACGGAAATGTCTCACTAGGCAGTGCTCGGCTGCGGGTAACGCAGCCTTGCCAGTGCGAAAGAAGGCTGAACAGGTGTGTGTGTGTGTCTCATGCGGTGTGTGTTGCTTGCAGGCGCCGTGTCGTGTGCGCGTGACGCCATCCCCTCTCTCTCTGCGTGCGCTCCCCCTGCGCCTCTCTCAGCCCAGCTAGGCGCTCGGCGCGCTTGCAAACCGCCGACGTCGGCTCCGACGCCCACCGCCGTGTCTAGGGCCTAATTAGGGCCCTAATTAGCGGCATTCCCACGCAGGCGTAGCGGCAACGGCGCGGCCCTCGGACCGGTGCCGGGCTCCGAAGACGGGAGGGTGTCAAGCTGCTGCGCTACGAGCCGACCTCCCGCTACGAGAGGACGGAGGCGATCATTATTTTTCAAAGACTCTCTCTCGAACCCGGGTGTAGGGGTTCAGCACGTGTCCGTGGCATGGCTCGCATACGCCTCGGAAATTCACCTCCCCTCCAGCCATACAACACACACACACACACACGCACACACACACACAGACTGTCAGAAGATAATGTCAGCAAAACTCTGATCAGCAGGGTGTGTGTGTGTGTGTGTGTGTGTGTGTGTGTGAGCTAGGGAGTGATCTGGGAGCTATTAGGAGCCGGCAGAGTCAGAGGGTTAGGGTTACAGCACGTGCTCTCTTTCATTCCCACCCTCAGGTTCTGTTCTCTTTGTCTGTTTTCTCACACAGCCGCCCCCCCCCTCCCCCCTCCCCCTCCCCCTCCTCCTCATCATCCTTCAACCCTCAACCCACCCCTCCCCCTTTCTCTGATGCATTCACCCTGTCAGCGCTACACATGTAGTTCACAAGCTGCGATCAATACCGCTACTCACCCCCACCCCCCTGCACCCTGGCCCCCCTCGCTACTCCGCCTCCACCAATCCACCGTGATGGCAGTTGCTAAGGAGCGGAGTAATAATGGGATGACGTCCACCCCCCCCCCCCCTCCTCCCCCCACCCCCAACGTTTTTGTTTTTTTCCCCGCTCTCAGGCATTCCGACATACCAGCCCTGATTGGCTGGCGGTACAAAGCCCGTGCTCCGGAGCGTCACGGCGTCCTGACTCTGCCCCCGGAACAGAGGGGCGCTGCTCCACCGATCGCTCCGACGCCGATCGGCACGTGTCCACGGAGACACGCGGATAGCGCGCACGTGGGGGGCGGGGCCTGTGGAACGAGCAAAGGAGCGTTGATAGAACCGTAGATATAGACAGTCTAGGTCTAGATCTACCTCACGGATCAGCTTTTCCATTTATAGCACAATGTGCTGCAGTAATGGATTCATCTAAAATGTCTGTTATTTCAAATCATGGTCTTTAAGAGCTCGTTGATACTCTTGTTTACAATTTGGACGTTCATATTCATATTCTGTGTTGGTTTCTCGCTGTAACCTGCTGTGACTCCTTGATCTTAGATCATGTAGTGGAGTTGTGGAAATGCAGCCAGACTCTCTCCTCCCCTGTCTTGTCCCAGCCCGTCAGCGCAGACCTAACGCGAGCCAACACATGTGGTCTGCGTTAGCCTCCCCGGGGATTACCGCAGAGTTCAGCTAGGCCTAGTTCAACCAGCAAAATGTGGGCCATGTTTGAGTGTGTGTGTGTGTGTGTGTGTGTGTGTGTGTGTCTGTGTCTTTTTCGGGGGGTGGGAGGAGGGGGGGAGATGCATACAAGAGACCCCATTTCATACAA
>NC_140248.1:9602193-9637193 GCF_949987555.1 Borostomias antarcticus
CTTAGGTGCGCCGAGCGCGGGGAACAGGGAGCCGGAAAGCGCAGCGAATCGGCGCCGTGGCGTGCCAAGGAACGCCGTCTTCCCTCTCCCCCTCCTTGTTTCCGGGGCGGTTGGCCGAGAGGCCCGCGTGCCGTTCGACGGACTAGCGCTGCGTAGGCCTCCCGAGAGCTTAACAGATTAAAGGAGCCACTAAAAGCAATCAGGGAAGCGAAGGGGAAGTTTTTTGCGTGAGAGCTCAGGGTTGTACCACCCCCCCCTCTCCTCCCCCCCTTCCTCCCCCCTTCCTCCCCCCTCCTCCTCCCCCTCCTCCTCCTCTCCCTCCTCCTCTCCACGCCAGCAGGTTTTTAGCGGAAAATTGGAGCGGCGCTCGGCTCTGTGCGGCTCGGGGCTGCGGAGCGTTCGTAGCAGCGTGAGAGCAATCTGGCGCCCACCGGCGCGCCCCGGAGCGCGCTGGCACGCGCACACACACACACACACGCGCGGGCTCTCTTTCTTTCTCTCTGTTTCTCTCCGTCAGTCTGTTCCTCTTTCTCCCTTTCTCTTTAACTCTATTTCTCTCTTTTTCTCATGCTCTCTCGTACTCTGTCAGACACACACACACACACACACACGCACGCACACGCACCACCCCCGAGATCCAGCGCCTCCAGCAGGGAAGCGTCTGTGTCGGCAGGCAGCCTGAGGCCTTCCCAGGCTCCTTATAGGACGATTAACAGCCCCCAGAAAGCGCGCTCCTACCACTGCTCTCGCTGCTTCAACCGGGGCGAGGCGAAGCCCCCTTGCGCAATACGGCCTCGCACCAACCGCGTTCATCGTGCCCCACGTGACTCCACTCCCCCCCCCCCCCCCCCGAATCCCCCCGTAATGATACGATCTCGTCGCATGCTGGGTTTAATTGTTAAGCTAAGATCCAAACGCGGAGGAAGATAACCTTTTCATCTGGATGGAGTACGCATTACGCTTACGCACGCAACCACACAGACTAAACACAGCAGCAGCAGGTCTATTTGTCCACCGCGCCCGACTCGGAACTGTGAACGCACGCGCGTGTGTGTGTGTGTGTGCCCGGTTCTCCAACACTAATGCACACCAGGCCGTGTGATCAGCCCCTCCTGCGTGATCCAGGCTCTGTGGTGGCCGTGGGGGGGTGGGGGGGTAGGGGGGGGGTGGGGGGGTGGGGAGGGGTGTACATGTGCGTGCATTCGGGTAGAGAGCAGTCCAGGCGGGCGGGCCGTCGCTTAGCATTACACCGCAGGGGGGGACGCCAGGGAGAGGAGGAGGAGAGGATAACGAAAAGGAGCCGGGGGGGGGGGGAGATACCCCCACGCTCCCACATCCCCTCTCTCTCTCCTCAAATGTGGAGTTTGTTTTCTTTGTTTACAGCGGCGTCCCCCCGGCGACGAGCTAAGCCCACCTGACTGGAGTTTACTCCGCGGTCCGCGGGCCTCTGGAAACTGTAACTAATCCTCGCGGTGCTGGCCGCACAATTGTTTACACGTTTGTTTGTTTGTTGTCCCCCGGCCGGAGAGAAAACGAGTCCTTTAGATATCGCAGCGTTCCGAGGGGATCGCCTCACAGGCACTCCTGTGCTGTGTTTTCGCCGTCCTACCAGGCTGCTCTCCCAGTCAAACCTTTAATCTTGTGAAGACATAACATTGTTCTCCGTGTCGTCCCGGTGTTTTCCCGCAACTATATCTCATGTTTGACATAAATACTAACAAAAAGGTTTTCTGTCGTCGTTGTTTGGCTGAACTCGGCAGTGTTTGTTTACAGTCGTACGCAGCATCGGCGTGGCGATGAACGGATCGCCTCCGCGTTGTTGCCGGGCCGAGTCTGGGGGGGGGGGGTTGCCAAATTTGGATAAATTCTCCCGGGATAAAGGGACCCTATTATAGCTGGCAAACATTTCACACCCCTCGTCACGGATGACATAATTATATACACAGGCAGTGTGTGTGTGTGCGTGTGTGTGTGTGCGCGTGTGTGTGTGCGCGTGTGTATGGGCTGAGGCCCGGGCCCCCCCCCCCCGCGCTTGGGGAGAGTGGCAGAAAGTAAACACTGTCTGGGTGGCCCCCCCCCCCCCCCCGGCTGGCCACGTTTAGCTGCCCTGCCGCCCCTGTGCGGCGGAGCTACTGGGAGGGCCGGTGGCCGCCGAAGCGAGACGAGGGGGGGCGGTCAAACTCGTACGAGACGAGAGGCGCAAACTCGAATCTGGAGGGGTGCAAATTCACGGTCTTAACGAAATGGAAGTTGCGGGAGATCTTTGGACCGTACGACGCGGTTTAACTTGGTACTGTGAGCAGGGGGGGTCGGAGGCAGGTTAGGTGAGGTCAGCCTGCGAGGACGGGGCAAACAAGAGGGAGCTGGAGAAGGAAGGAAAAAAAGGCACTGAGAGAAGGGGACAGTGAGAGAGCGGAGGGAGAGAGACAGGGAGGGAGGGAGGGGGCAGAGAGAGGGAGAGTGAGAGGGGGTTGGGCTGTGAGCGGGGAGGAGGAGGAGGAGGAGGAGGAGGAGGCTTGGGCTTTAGGAGCTGGTGTGGTCAGAAGCGAGGACACTCTGCTCACTGCCATGTGCCACTGGTGATGAACACAGCTGAAGACCATCTGAACAGAACTCCTGACAGCTTGCCAAGCCTGCTGCGCCACACACACACGCACGCACACACACGCACGCACACACACGCACACACACACACACACACACACACACACATTGTACGCTACGTCACACAGGAGAGAGTGAAACAGGCTGAAAGAGAGAGAGAAGGAGTAGAAAACTCAGAATATAGACAGATACAGAGAGAGAGAGAGAGAGAGAGAGAGAGACACCTGCAGAAAGAGAAAACTGAGGATAAAGCAGCTCCGGTTCTTTTTTCCGGGTGACATTTTGCGCGTCGCTGTGTGATCTGTGTGGGAAAAGCTCCTGACTTTGTACCCTTCCGTCGGCACGCTGAGTCACTCGGGGACACAGGCAGGCAGAATGATCAAGTCAAGTTGGTTCTACGTCAAGTTCAAGTACAACGAGAAGGTAAGAACACGGTCCTTTGCTTGCTGTTGACCTTTTGTGTACACATTGCCTACAACAGCTGCAACTGCATTCTCTCAAGAGAACTGAAGCACTCCACAGTCCGATATGGACGACGTTGTGTTTTGTGTTGAACTGCATTTTGAAGTGGCACATGAATGACTTAACAGGTCAAATATTGATTCTGGCATGGGTATTCTATCCACTTTCTCTAGGGGTTGTTTTAAATGTATAATTCACCATAATATGACCTTATGGACTGCAGTTCGGAAGTCGAAGGGGAATTATGCAGCATTTAATTTGAACTGTGAGGACTCTGTGACCACAGATTAAGCATTTCACAGTTTTATTTATTTATATGGAGTGATTGTGGCAGCAAAATGTCACTGTCAGTAATATTAGAGCTCTGTGAGGAGACTAACTGTGCTTTCGCTCTGCGTGGTTGGGGCATGAATCTTTCCTGTGGGGTATCATGCTGTTGAAGTTTTAATGCTGGGTGGGGAGTGATGCCATTCCCTCACATCCAGCCCTGTCCACAGACTAATGGGATTGGGCCCACAGGGGTGCTTGTCTTAAGTGCTACTGTTTGTGTGTGTGTTGTTGTTTCTAGGTGTGTGTGTGTGTGTGTGTGTGTGCGTGTGTGTGCGTGTGTGTGTGTGTGTGTGTGTGTGTGTGTGTGTGTGTGCGTGCAGATAGGGTTACCTTGTGAAAACTAAGACCTGAGCCAGGCCGTAGCACTTTGTCAAGCTGCCTCCCTCGAAGCAAAAACAACAAGTGAGCTACAACGACCTCCCCCCCCAGCCAACCATCCAGCTAGTCTCTCCTCCTTCTCCTCCTTTTCCGGAGACTAACGGTCCTCAGGTTGTGACTCGTGACCCCTGCCCCCCCCTCCTGGAGTTGTCAGGTTCTCCCAGAAGCATCAGGTGTCTGGGCTGCTGGATCACTCCAGATATCTCCTTACCTGAACACGGTGTTGGGTTTGAGCCCTCGCTCTTTGTCTTCTCACCTTCTAGCTGCTGTTCTTTGCGCTACCGGCGCAAAGCGACCTACGCGTTGTACAGAAATGACACGGAGATAGCGCGCCCCCGGCGGGCCGCTGTAACCGGACCCTAAACGTCGGAAATGGCTCCGAGCGGCGTGGTGGGAGCGTCCGCCGACGCCTCCGCTTCCGTCCGCTTCTCCCGCTCTGCCGTCTCATGTTAGGGGAGCCGCGGCCGACCTCTCCCGGCGCTCGTCTGATCCTCCTCCGCGGTCACGTCTCGCCAGGGCCCTCAACGGTATAGCTCTTTACAGGCCGTGTGATCAGCCCCTCCTGCGTGATCCAGGCTCTGTGGTGGCCGTTGGGGGGGCCAGCTAAGAGAACCGCCATGAGCCGACGAGCGCGTGTCGGGCGTAGTAAAAGGCGGCGGGAAAAGCGGAGTGCGGGCTTTGCCACGCTCCCGCCCCCCTCCCTCCGCTAGAGACGGGGCGAAATGAGGTGTGGAGATTTTCACTTCACAGCTGATTAAGGGGAGAGGAGAGAGGCGAGTCGAAGCGAAACGGAAGCAGGTCGGGACGCTTGGATTTCTCCGCGCCTAAGTGGCAGAAACGGATACGGCGGTTCAGCAGACGGCCGGCCACATCAAGCGTCGGATGTCTCTGATTTACTCTCCGATCGATTGCAGACGCTTGAGACGGAGTTTCATTATAAGTTGGGGGCGGGGGGGGTGCATGCAATATTCAACAGTTTTCATCAGACAGTGCAATATCTCCTGGCTAATATTACAACACCGCTTCCGAATCCCACGCGCTTTAGCTCCGAGGGTAATATTTTGTGTAATTTTGTCAGGTTACATTCTGCCTGTGCGAGTGGGATGGAGAGAGAGAGAGAGAGAGAGAGAGAAATAGAGAGAGAAATAGAGAGAGAGACAGAGTGAGAGAGATAGAGAGAGAGACAGATATATATATATATATATATATATATATATATATAGTATATAGAGAGACAGAGAGAGAGAGAGAGAGAGAGAGAGTGAGAGGGATAGAGAGAGAGACAGATATATATATATATATATATATATATATATATATAAATATAGTATATAGAGAGACAGAGAGAGAGAGAGTGAGAGAGATAGAGAGAGAGACAGATATATATATATATATATATATATATATATATATAGTATATAGACAGACAGAGAGAGATATATGGAGTGAGAGAGATAAGGGTACATTAATAAACATTAGTTAATGCATTATTAAGCATTAAGTAACAGTTAACTAATGTCTCTATTAACCATTTACTAATGTTATTTATGTTAACTAAGGTTAACTCACCTAACCCTAAGCCCCCCCTGATTGGTCAGCCCAACTCTGCTCAGATTCTTTAAAAAAAAACAACAACAACAAAAAAACACTTTTTTACTAATTAACACAATTATTAAATACATAATTGTGGTTTGTACCAGTTTGTGTTAGATCATCATTAATTTTAAAAGTGTATTTATTACTTAAACTAGGCTACCTTTAAAAATATATATATATTCATAATCCACTAATGGCACAACTCGTCCGTCGAAAAAAAAAAGAGATCTGACTGTACTGCTCAGTGCTCAACAAGCTACAACTAGCCAACCTGCTCATAATGGCAAAAAGAGCTATAAAAACAATTTACCACTTCTTCATAAAATAAAATAAAATCTGGCAATGCTAATGAAGAAGCTACCACTCGAAATGACAGCGCAGCAGGTGCAATCAAATGCAGAAGTGCTCCAGAGGCTATCGGAGCTAGCACTAGCACTAGCAACATCACCATCGGCGAGGAAGCTAGCACCAGCAGGCAGTTGCAGTTTGATGTTGTGATGTTGGGTATGGCCTAGTGCTCGGTCATAAAGTCATATTGACATGCTCGTGGTGTCTAGATGAAGTTTGATGCGTTGTACATATTGAATTGTCATACGGATTTCTCATTAGCATACTGTTCACAACTGGTATTCTTTGTAAATAGATGGGACGAGACGGCAGAACAGTTTTTTTTTTTTTCCTCACGTCAAAATGTTGCCCCCCCTACTCTCAGAGGGTAAAATCGCCTATGCCCTAACCTTAACTAAGGAATAATTAACATTAGTAACCTAACCTAACCCTAAATAAGCATTAGTTAACAGTTAACTAATGTTTTTTGTGACCCTTATTGTAAAGTGTGACCGACATATATATATTATATAGAGAGACAGAGAGAGAGAGAGAGAGAGAGAGAGAGAGAGAGACAGACAGACAGAGAGAGAGAGAGAGAGAGAGAGAGCGCAGCTGATAGAGTGAAAGAGAGCCCACCCGCCACCCCTGTGACTTGGCCGTCCTGCACGGCCGTGGCCCTTGACTGACAGGCCCTTGACTGACAGGCCCTTGACTGACAGGTCCGCCCGCTCTCAGCGGTATGTGAATAGGAAGTGACCTGAAACAAGCGAGTTCAGCGCCGGCGTTTTTGACTGAGTGGCTGTTCCCCCGGCCCGGCCCTGCCCTGACGGGAGGGGGGCGAGCCGGGCGGGGCGGGGCGGGCTAGCTCCTGGCGGGGGTCAGGCGGTGCAGAGAGCGGGGTAATTGCCACCCTTGTGTGTGGGCTCATGTCCTGAAGTGAGGGCAAGGCGGCGGGTTACATTCCTCTCAGTGGAAGGGAGAATACTGTCGCTCTGTTCTCCCTGTCGTCCTTTCATCCTCGCTCTCTCTCTCCCTCTCTCTCTCTCTCTCTCTCTCTCCCCCTCTCTCTCTCTCTCTCTCTCTCTCTCTCTCTCCCTCTCTCTCTCTCTCTCTCTCTCTCTCTCTCTCTCTCTGCTGGCCCCTGGGTGGGAGGCTGCGGCAGGTGAGTGGTGACCCTGCTCACACCGGACTAATTCAGTTTTACCCGGGGCCATGTGTGACAGCCGGTACAGCCAACCCCCCCCCCCCCACCCTTCCCTTCCCGATTGGTGTGTTAATCTTCCCCTCTCCCCGGGCCAGATGGCCGCCTCGAAAACACACACTCGGACCGGTAATGAGAGAGGGACTGTCGCGTAACGTCTGGTTATGATCTTATATGATCATCGCTCTGTTTTTCATTCTCTGTGACATCGGGGCCTCCTGTTTCAATGCGCTCTTGTTTGTGTTCTGGGTCGTATGTATCCCTCTTGTCTTACACGCGTACGGTATTGTCTCTCCCTCGCCTCGATCGCGCCCTGTGGCCGCAGGAAAATTGGTCTCACCTGTGAAAAGCCGCTCAATGGTTCCAGTCTAAATGGGTGTAATTAGGGAGAGCGCGCCCGCGTACGCTGCACTGTATTTAACATGCCAGCGTGTGCCAGTCTGGGTCGGGTCGACGGGGTCGTGCGTAATGACCGTAATGGCGTTGCCGACCGCAAATTGGGGCACGGGTAGCGCGGCCGCCGTGGCTCTCCGTGCTCTTCTGTTGTGGTGACGTCTAGGCGGTGAGAGAGTCATGCCATGACCTTCCCTTCTCTCCCTCTGGGTGGTACAGGCTATGTTAATACAGACCTGGAGAGAGAGAGAGAGAGCAGCTTGGAGAGAGAGAGAGAGCAGCCTGGCTCTGACACAGCCCCATACCTCCCAAACGGCCTTGCTACACCGAGGCACGAGCTGAAAGCATAAAAGCAACCTGCTACAGGACAACTGTCACTGTTGAATTGACTGTGCTGTGCTTCTTCGACTGGACTGTGCTTTGTTGACCGGGCTGGGCTGTGCTTTGTTGACCGGGCTGGGCTGTGCTTTGTTGACCGGGCTGGACTGTGCTTTGTTGACCGGGCTGGGCTGTGCTTTGTTGACCGGGCTGGACTGTGCTTTATTGACCGGGCTGGACTGTGCTTTATTGACCGGGCTGGACTGTGCTTTGTTGACCGGGCTGGACTGTGCTTTATTGACCGGGCTGGACTGTGCTTTATTGACCGGGCTGGACTGTGCTTTATTGACCGGGCTGGACTGTGCTTTATTGACCGGGCTGGACTGTGATTAATTGACTAGGCTGAGTTGCGCCACAATGTCTCACACAGGGTTCCCTCAGAGCATCCGACATGAACAATACAAGCATCCCTACACAGACGCACACACACACACACACACACACACGCGTGTTGTCCTCCGCTCAAGTAATGAATAAGTTTACTGTATGTGCATGAAAGTTTCATCTTCGTCCGCGCTCTGCCGAGTTTAATGAGAGTTTATTGGCGCCATTTAGCCAATCCCGTTTTAATTTATTTACGCCTAAAAGCTGCAGTGGTAAGAGGCTTATGCAACTTTTTTGACCCGGTCCGTAGGCGTAAATCGCCCGGCTTTTCCCAGAAAAAGCGGCCTGTACTTTAGGCTCATTGAAATTCTGGGGCACGTTGTGCAGCTTGCGGAGGGATTACCGACAAATCCCGGCGAAAGTCCAGATGTTTAGGAGGCGAGTACACAGCAAGGAAGAACTGTAAACATGGGTCAGACAAAAGCCTCCACCACCACAGAGACAGAGGAACCTCGGGGAAGAGGAAGGAGGCCCAACGACGACGAGGTCTCTGGGAAGTTTTCACCGTAGAGCTCAATCGCTTGGGAGGGTTCGTTTTTAGTTTATTCAGGATGAGACACAATTGGCTTGAAGAATCGTCAGGCGTCCACAGTCGGTGGAAAATCATCAACGCTCAGTTTTCTTCTAAGGCAAACGTGCCACAGCAGGAGTAGATTTAGAGTAAGACACTGACGGTCATTCGGTTATGAGCAGAAACATTCCCTGTCTGTCTGTGTGTGTATGTGTCTCTCCCTGTCCCTGTCTCTCCCCCTCTCTCTCTCTCCCCCTCTCTCTCTCTGTCCCTCTCTGTGTGTGAGCGCCATGTTTGGTCATGCTGTGTCCTCTAGGCCTGCCTGTCAGTGTGTGTGTGTGTGTGTGTGTGTGTGTCTATGAGCTGGTCAGTCTTAACGTGCACCGCGTCACCCTGTCAGTGTTGATGTGCCGGGTGTCAACACCGAGGCTAGACTATAACAGTGCCCCGCCCACATCTCCCTGTACGTCTCTGCTGTGCCCCGCCCCCCCATCCCAAAACAGAGAGCAGAGGAGAAGATGGCAATATAGCCATATGAGAGAACCTGATTGGACAGTATTTTCTGACTGGACAAACCTAAAGGCCTCATTACTACCACCCACACACTGCACTGTATGTCCATTTTCATTTTTTACGTTAGTTACATTTAATGTATTTTCCTAGCAGAGGTTAGTGAAGACGATTCTGGCTCTCGCTCACCAGAACAAGAACTTTATTCAGAACTTTTTTGGACTAGTGCTCGGAGCCTCGCACGCTCCCGTCTGGTATTAAACGTGTGTGCGCCGACTCGCATGGATGTGCGCCGGACTACACAGTGAGAATGCCAGCTTCGGCCTATTCACGGGAATATGCTCCGAGAGCTCATTACCCCGGCGAAATTCCCTTCGGAATGCCGGGAGCGTCGGCCGTCTGCTGCCGGGCCGTGAAGAGCTCAGGTTTCCTGGCCCGGCGGATGACTGGGCACCGGGATGGTTCCCATAGTTTGGCTGCCTTCTGACCCCGAATGGGCCGATCCCTGGACCCAGCCTCAATGAGCCCTCTGTAGTCCCAGATACACACACACACACACACACACACACACACATGCAGGGTCACCTCTCTCTCTTTCTTTCTCTCTCTCTCTCTCCCTCTTTCTCTCTCTCTCTCTCTCTCTCTCTCTCTCTCACACACACACACACACACTCTCTCTCACACACACACAACCTGGCAGGCAATCAGAGCTGTGGGAATGCTGCAGATTTGTGTGAGGATGTGATCACATGCTCGGAGACTGCTAGAGGAGGGAGGGCGAACAATCCCTTTTTGTCTGAATGTAAACTTGTGTAACTGTCTGGCTGTAGCACAGCCTATGCTGGCATTGTCCAGAGAACAATCCTATGCTTTTCTCTGGACGCCCCCTGAGCTCGGCTTGGCTGGAAATCCGTCTGGCTTGGCAGGACCTTCGGAAAAGATTTTTGGACATGCGCACACAAACACACGCACGTACTGTACGCACACACACCCGCACACACACACACACATACATACATAATGTCCCCCCAATGAAGGAAGCCTGAAATGAATAGTAATATGGTTACTCCATGTTGCTCTTCATAGTACTAACAGCATTTTGTCTGTTCATGTGGATCTCCGAGGGTCAACCGTAGCCTCCAAACTATTCCCAAAGAAAAACATGTGGGAAGAGGGGATCAGTGGAAGGCATTGAATTAGGGAGAGGGCGAGTGAGCCTGATGAGAGGGTATATCAAAGAGAGGCAGCCATCTGTCCGTGTGGGCAGCCCACAGCTGGTGGAGAACATGCAAAGATACCTGAACAGAGACTGACAAGATGCTATATGACAGGAAACAGATTTCCCTTCCTTCCTCACTCCTCCTGGACGGGGAGGGAGGGGGGGGCGGGGGGGGGGGGGGCGTCCGGGTGTTCTGATGCCTCCCCAGCTGCCAGATGCTGCCTCTCCGACGACATTTGCATGTTTTTTTGGAGTGTTGTTGTTGTTGTTGATGTCATTGGAACAGCTCAAAGAGTCTCCGTAGCAGAGGGAGAGAGAGACACAGTCTGCTGCTCCTGCTGGGGGGCTGCTAGTTAGTTTGTAGTGTTTGTTTGTTTGTTTGTTGGTACGCTTCAGTCTGTTGTTGCCGGGCAGCTCTAATAGAGCAGATGTTCCTCTGACAGGCTCTTTGCGCATCCTTTGGTCTTTTGTCGTTTGTTTTTTGGTTGGAACGAGGGAGAATTTGGCTATGGCGTTAACGTGCCAAGTCACAATTATTGTCTAGGCTTTTTGTATAGCGGTGTTATCGCAGTGCTATTGCAGTATTATTTAGATAATTTAGATAATCGTCCCACCGCAGCTAAAGTGGATACAGAATATCTTGTTTCCTCAAATAGACGCTGCAGTTTGTGTTTAGTTTAAAAGTGAGCGCTTGGCGCATGTTAATTAGCATGGTATCATACCCTTGTTAAAGCCTTACAGCTCCCCGCAGCGATTCCCGTTCCCCTTTGTGCTTTCGTACAGCTTGTTAATTTGAACAACGGAAAAAAAAGTGTGAAAGGAAAAAAGTGGCCTTGTCTTTAAATGGGGCTGCGGTGCACAGGTGGGCCAGGCTGCAATCATTTTCTGCCGGCTTAGAGCTTTTGAAATGATGGGAATGGAAAGGTTTCTTCTCTCTCTCTCTCTCTCTTTCTCTCTCTCTCTCTTTCTCTCCCTCTCTCTCTCTCTCCCTCTCTCTCTCTCTCTCTCTCCCTCTCTCTCTCTCCCTCCTCAACCCCAGTGTGTGATCTGCATGACATTGGGCAGTGTAATTCCATAATGACCCTAATTGTCTAATCACTTTAATATGTGGCCACAGCTTCTGGACATGACAAGGGCACGGCGGGCTAATAAACAGTGATTACCGTCACTTGAAATCTGCGCAGCTGAAGTTAGCCGCAGGGGAGCACTGTTTTTCTTTCTAGCCCTCTTTTTTTCCCCCTCCCATTTTTTCTTTCTTCCTTTGCGTCTGACCGCGGGAGGAACAGAGGCCGCCACTGGGGCCGCGAAAGGTCAACTGGGGGTTGAGGGGCGCACACGGTCGAGGTCGGGGGTGGGGGGCGTCGGAAGGAAGAGAGAGGGAGAGAGCGACAGGGAGGAGGAGTGTGGCTGACGGGCGGAGCTGTCGTCCCTGCAGCTCCTCTCGCCTCCGGCCGGCAGATTGACGGGCCGCCCAGCTGACCCCGCGCCTCCAGGAAGAGACTTGACAAGGCAGAGCTGTCAGTTCTCTCTCTCTCTCTCTCTCTCTCTTTCTCTTTGACTGAGAGAGAAGGACGTTATGTGCATATGGGGGATGCCTACAGTATGTGTTTGTGTCTGAGTGCGTGTGTGTGTGTGTGTTTCATGTTTAATGCGCCTTCGCACCGCAGGGAGCCGCTCGTTAGGGAGCCGCTCGTTTCACAGCTCCTCAGAGACCAGTTAACCTTTCATATCCTCCCCGGAGAGACCCCGGGGCACGTACGTGCGTGCGTGCGTGTGTGTGTGCTCTCTCTCTCTCTCTCTCTCTCTCTCTCTCGGCTGTGTACCAGGCCTTCTCTCTGCTAGTCAGTGGCTCTGGTAACATACCCCGCATTCATTATTCAGTACGTCTCCACTTCCCCCAACCCCCACCAGCGCAGAAATAAAACAAGGTTAAGAATCGGCGTGTTGTGCGTCTCGGGCAGATCAAGGAGGCGGGGTGTTGGCCCGTATCGCGAGGCGCCATCTTTTATTAATTGCCGGGGCGCCGAGACCGCCGATCCCGCCGTGATCATTAATGCACACGCGGGATAACGTATTTACATGTTCTCATGCATAATGCATGAAACAGGGAGGGGGCGCCAACGCTGTGTAGAAGACCCTCTGCCCACAGGCCCTGTATATTTGCGTGTGTTTGCGTGTGTGTTTGCGTGTGTGTATGCGTGTGTGTGTGTGTATGTGTGTGTGCCTGTGTGTACATCGGCTGATTTGCATACAACCCTGCAAAACCCAAGACACGCCAGGCCTCCGGTCCCTACAGCTACGAGCGAGACAGCGGTGGGAAAACAGACGACACTCCCTGTCTGCCGTTTGTTTTTCTACCCAGGTGCCCTCGGGGCGGAGCTGTTGTCAGCGGGGGGGGGGGAGATTGGTTTCTCTGTCCTCGAGGGTGGGGGGGAGGGGGGGGGGGGGGGCTCTGGATGCGTTTGCAGGAGAGCATGCACCGTAGGCGCAATTAACCTTTTATAGGGTTGCTCTCTTGTGATCCAACCCCCCCCCCCCCCCCCCCCCCCCATCCTCTCCCCTCGGTGGCTGACACACACACGCGCGCTCTCTCCAGGCATTTGGCACTTTCGAGCGACATGCCTGCGTCGGCTGACGGAGTGTGTCGAAACACAACATTGGATGTGGAGAGAGAAAACATGACCGCCCTCCGACAGAGGTGGCTGGGTGGGAGGAAAAGCAACGAGCTTCCTTCCCCATGAAAGCGCTGGTTGATCAGGTTAATGTACAGCTCCCCATTGGCCGATCCCCCGCCAGGGCACATCGACCAGCTGACTTCATTCTTACCAGTGGTTCCTTCCACTTAACTTCCTGTAGTAGTCGTCATGGGAGCCTAGTTATAGTTGAAAGTGGGGATGCAGAGTTGGAGAGTGGAGAAAATGTTTTTGCGAGCGTAGAGCAAATTTTGGGACTGGAATTTCCCCTTATGGATCAATAAAATGTATCTATCTCTGAATATACTGCATTGGTTTTAATACACAATCTTTATGCTACTCTGTAAAGAAAGGGTGGGAAATATGATACAACATGTATTTATGGGTTATCCTGCACTTTAAGCTGACTGATATTTCCATTACCTGTAACTCTTGGGCCCCTTGCTCATGTCTGCTGGCTCCTCTCTCTCTGTGTCACTTCCTCATTCTACATTAAGGACAGCAATACATTAAGGGTATTAATAGACTGTACAGGTTCGGCACTTTTAGTCCATCCATCCATCCATCCATCCATCCATCCATCCTGGAACTGCTGCCTCCGCGACCCGACCCCGGATAAGCGGATGACAATGGATGGACTTTTAGTCTCCAACATATTTTGTGATGTTATTGACATTAGATAAACAGCTTCTCAATTCAAATTTTACCTAAACATTAGCCTATTTCAATTCACAGCATTACAGTACAGTAGCTTGCACACCAACAAGACCTGATGTTATAACCGTGGCTAACAATTAAAGCAAGCTAACGTTAGCTAAACAGTGTGCAAGCTAGTTAGCGACCAGACCGTCTTTGAATCCATGAATCCATTAAGCCAACAGTAGCTTGCACACCAACACCAGACCGGACGTTATAACCGCTATAACGATTTTTAGTGTTAAGCTAGCTAACGTTATCTAGTGAGCGTCCAGACCGTCTTTTAAGTCCAGCAAGTTAACGCTACATGTTTATGTTCTTCGGCTTTTTCATCTTTTTGCTTTTTTTAGTTTTTGAAAAATCTCCTCAATGAGCCACAGGAAGTTAGTCAAATGAAATAGGATCTGGCGCGCGCACGGGGATGTCATTTTAGATTATATTGACAGATAAATATTTCCCCCCAAACTAGCTCAAATGTTATAAAAACAACAACAAAATAACCACCACAAAAAGGCAAAGCGGCGATGAAAAGTGGGGGTTCAAAAGCACACGTTTGCACCTCCACGTTGAATAGCGGGTGTGCACCTGCACGTGATCGGTATGACCTACGCAGCGTGTCCCTAACACCGCTTCTGCTCCGCTCTCATTCTCTGCCAGGCGCGCGCCCACACACTCTCTCTCACTCTCTCGGTTTGTAACCCTTCAGCAACCCCTTCAGCTCTCAGCAGGCCTCCAGGTATTGATCAGTCACTGGCCCTTCCCCTGCCCTGGCTCTCGCCGTAGCCAACTGGATGAGAGGTCGCTGCTTTGTTGTAATTTGTCTGTAGCAGTCGGACCTGTGGGGGGGGGGGGGTGCATTGTGCCAGCTAGCATGAGGATGGGTCCTGCCTGGTAATTGGAATTGATTCAGCAACAACTTAATTAATGGTTAAATCAGTGATACTTTTCACCGTAATGAGACCTACACTCTGGGCTTTAAGTAGGGGTGTGTGTGTGTGTGTGTGTGTGTGTGTGTGTGTGTGTGTGTGTCTGTGCGTGCGTGCGTGCGGGCGTGCCTGTGTGTGTGTGCTTTGGTAGATGGGCTGCGACCAGGGCAAGTAAAACATTTGCAGGAATAAATGGAGCGGCACAAAATCAATCCTACTGTATAGCTGCACAAAATGGATGCCCATTTTTCTTCCGTCCATCCTTCCAAAATCTCCCCTATGAAATGCATCTGTCCCATCCCTAATGTTGTGTCAGTCAGCGTATAGCATAGCACAATACGTCGCTAATGTGAGCATGTGCGTGTGCGTGCGTGTGTGGGTGTGTGTGTGTGTGTATCGTCTCTTGCACGTATGCTCCTCCATGGGAGGAGAGGGAATGTTGTCGTGCTGTTTTATTCGTCCTGGAGTGCCCTGGTGTCTTGGTGTGTGTGTGTGTGTGTGTGTGTGTGTGTGTGTGTGTACGCCCTCCTTCATATTGCGCTCCAGCAACACGGAACAAAACAAAGGCATGGCGTCCTGCCGGCCCTGATTGTAGTCGTCTGCGATCACGCACGGGCGCTCCCAGTGTGACAGCGCTCTCCTGGCTTTAATAACAATTATCTAAAATCGCTGCAATTAGCCCGCAGCTCAGAGGAGATCCAGAACAGGAAGAGGGGAGGGAGGGAAGGAGGGAAGGAGAGTGGGGGAGAGGGAGGGAGGGAGGGAGAGAGAGAGGGAGAGACAGGGGAGAAGCTAGCTCCGATTCAGTGAACCTCAGAATGTCGGATCCACTTTCACATGGAAAATTCAAGAGGGCCTTTGTGCTCATCAATTATTAGCGATGAAAGTTAAAAAGATCCATTGTGTATTTTTAATCAGAGTTATACGGGGAATCTTTGAACTGATTCCCAGCCCGGCCCCCCGGGCGCAGGCTACAAGCTGGCGCAACCCCCCACACCACCCAACCCAACCCCACCCCACCCCACCACCTGCCCCCCCCCCCCCCCCCCCCCCCCCCCCCGCCTCATCTCCTCACAGCGCTTTGCCAGTAAAACCCAACTCAGGCTCTCACACTGCTTCACTAGGATTAACCTCTGCAGCTACAACGACGTTCAGTAGACACCTGCCTTAACCAAACCTGGTACCGTTGTGATTGCAGTAGCGGTCCCGTGTGGACTGAAAGTCCCTCCGGACCGGAGGCAGTTAATGGAAAGTCGGGCGCGAACATGGGACATTTTTAGGTCCCGGCTTTGTCCTTGAGAAAGACAGACTGTGTCCATGCCAGAGGCTACACTGTGCATGGCGTGTGGTTGTGGCCAATCTGTGCTCAAATGTCAGTGTAGTCAGCTTTTAAGCCTTCTGAATTTTGCGAAGGTACAGTAATAGATTTTAGAAATGAGGTTAATACGCATGCACACGCACAAACATGCATGAGCACGCGCACGCACACACACGCACGCGCACACACACACACACACACACACCTCACTATTCCTAGAGACACAGCAAACCTCCAGACTGTACAAATACTCAATACACACAACAATATACTCTTATCTATACAACTCTCTGTCCTTCACTGTAACCTCAGTGCAGGAAGCTTGCTTTCGAAGAGGGCACTTCAAATAAACTGCTCTGTGTGTGTGTGTGTGTGTGTGTGTGTGTGTGTGTGTGTGTGTGTGTGTGTGTGTGTGTGACAGACAGACACAGAGGCACAGTGTGTGTGTGTGTGTGTGTGACACAGAGGCACAGTGTGTGTGTGTGTGTGTGTGCGTGCGTGCGTGCGTGTGTGTGCGTGCGTGTGTGTGTGTGACAGACACAGAGTCACAGTGTGTGTGTGTGTGCGTGCGTGCGTGCGCGTGTGTGTAGGCACTTGCCTCTGTGTGTGTCTGTCTTTGTGTGCTTTTGTCTAGTGTCCGTGGGTGAACTGTACAGCATACAAAGACATCATCTCAGTTCACCTCCTGACCTTTGCATATAGGAGCCAGTTCAGAGGTCAGGGGAAAGGGCCACTCAGGCTGCTGCTCGCATGTGACCAGAAAGGACACATCAGCCTCTGCATGCGCAGTAGCATCCACCCTGGTATTCATCAGATCTGAGGTGGAACCACAACTGAATGCACATTGACATTACTGATGTCTATGTGTCTATTGATGTGACTATTGATGTGTCATTGTCTGATGAGAGCATATTTCTCTTGCTGTCCTCTTTTATAAAAGCTATTCAGATTGAAGATGTAGGTTTTCACAAACTACAGGTTGAAAGGCCATGGCTGTTAAATCCAATTTCCATTTCCACTGCTGAAAGGCCAGATTTCTCCCTAGGGGGATCATTAAAGTATTTATCTATCTCTCTGTCTATCATTTCCCCGTTCTAATGTCCTCACCTCTTATTTTCCTCGTCCACCACAAAGAATGGTCACGTAGCGCCACCTGCAGGTCATCGGGAAGGTGACAGGCCGGGCTGCTGGAGCTCTCTGTCTTCAGAGAGTCGCTCTGTGGAGGGAAGGAGACCTGATTCAGCCAATGTTTCGTGGGGTAGGAGACGAGCCCATAGCCAGAGAGTAGCTAGTGGGCTCGCTGTACATTCTGCAGAGAGAAGAGACAGAGGCAGCCGAACATGAAAGACGAAGCAGGCTTCCTCGGACAGTCTTTGTTCGGAGTGTGCTAAATTATGTAGCTGTACAAGTTTGCTCACGGGAATGTCAGCATTAGCTCCCGTACCTTGTGTTCAACGCAGTGGGCTCTCTGTGTTTGCGGCAGATACATTTTATAATATAAGATAGCACACTCTCTGAAGTTTCATCTACAGAGAAAGATGGCATAGTCGAATTAATAAGAAGATTTCTTTTTAGAAGCTGTGAATACTGTAGCTGCTGGATTTAGCTTTATACTTCATCTCATCCTCGCTCTCTTGCAGTGAGAATGAACAGCAGGAAGTCAAATTGTTCCCCCATCCACCCCCCCCCCCCCCCCCCCAGCGCTTCCAGAAACTTTTAGGTTCACACCCAGCCTCGATGGCTTCTGTTCATCATTCTGTTTTATTGTTGTTTTTTATGCCTTATGGGTCGAACATAAACATCGTATGCTTCTCATTTGCATTTAGCACACTTTTCCATAATTCATTTTCCACAATTCAAAACAATTGTCTTTTGAAGTGCGAGTAGGGCTTTGGAACCATAGTGTTGAGTGAGCTACTGGAGTGCGTGGAAGTGTGTGTATGTGTGTGTTTGTGTGTGTGTGTATGTGTCATTGTACGTGCGGCGATGGCCATAGACATCTTCAATAATGAATTAGGTTGTTAAATGGAAAACGATGTTGTGAATGTCTCCTCAAACGACGGCGCCCATTCAAAATGAAAGTGCGCTTGAGAGAATTTCAGGTACTCTGCACTCTGTTGCTTTTTTCACTTACAAATGGTTCGAACCTCTGATGAATGTGTAGTCTGGAACACTGCTCTGCACCTATATCTTAAATAAATAATCCCGTCACTGTTTATATCCCAGAAATCATTGATATGTCAGCTCTTAAATGTTTTGATGTCTTATCAACGTTGTTATGTTTTGACGGGCTGTGTGTCCTGTGAGGGGGGTGTTGGGCGTGGATGATAGCGTAGTTACACTCCTGTTAAATCTGTGTGGGAGTGTGAGAGAACTTAAACCGTACTATATTACACCATAGATACGGTATCTATGAAACCCTATCAGCACAGGTCATAAATCAGTCTGAATAGCATTAGCCTAACAGGACTATACACCTTATCTCACTGGTGACTGTCAGAAAATCTTCTTACGTGATAAGGATGTGGCAGTGAACACAGACACATGTACACACGCACACACACACACACACACACTCATGTGTGGCTTGTCATTTTCACCTGCTGATAATGGGGACTTGGACTGGAGTCAGGGTTAATCTAATCAGCTGGAGGGGTGGACAAGGTCTTGAGATGCAGGTCATCTTGGGTTTTACCACTCATTAGCTGCAATAGACTTCAATTACACAAGGATCGCCTCTCTGGCGTGTGTTTATGGCAGTACAATTGATTTGGGTGGATAAATGTATGTGTTGGCCAGCAATAACGGCGCTGTTCTGATAACTCTGTGATCCTTGGCTCGGGAGGCGTTGAGACGGCGCTCATCCCGGACAGGGCTGCGGTTTCAGAGCCACCCAACACTTACTCTGCCACAGAGTGACGGAAGATGAAAACATAAACCCAGCATTACTCTCCGCTGCTCTTCTGATTGCATCTCCGTGGTTTTCCCCCCCGCTACCTCTTTATAGTCGACGTCTCCAAAGCCGCCGAGATGATTTGAAATGATGGCGCCTCATTTTGTGTTCTCCCCCCTCTCCACAAAAAAAAAGCCTGGAGTTGAAAGCGATAAACACAGAATGAGAACTTAATTTTCCTCGGCAAAACCAGAAGCCGCGGGCAGTCTCCCAGTCATGTGGAGGCGGCCTTTTATATTGGTGTTTTATTCATTTTTGTGTGCAGCCTTCCAAAATCGCCGTGCCGAGGGTTGCGGAAATAATTTCCCAGTGTTTCCTCCGAGAAAACCCCCCCCCCCCTTTCACCGCGGCGCGGCTGGGGGCCCGGCGCATGACGGGGGCCGGTGATTTGGCATCAGCCCTGATTTCCTCAATAGCCCAGTGGGAGTGAGGGAAGCGGGGCCAGACGAGGCCCTGGAACAGCTGCCACGCTGCGAATGAGATGGCTTTCCTCCGCGCCGGTCCGACTGGCGAGACGCGGGTCTGCAAATGGAAAAAGGAGAGGGGGAAATGTCGCCCTGGCGGATCCGGACCCCCGTCGCCCGGGCGCGAGCATGCACGTCTGCTGCTGCCGCTGCTGGGGGATGAAAACCAACGGACCGGCGCGCATAAAACGATCATAATTCCAGAAAACAAAGACCCTCCCCCACCCCACCACCCCCGTTCGTTTGTGAAGATAATTCTAAGTATGCGCGGCTCGTCCGATGTACACGTCTAAACTCTGCGTCATGCTATGGGTGTTCGTGCGGGTGGGTTGTTTGCCCTGGGTCTATATTGCTTTGTTTCACAGAGATCCACCGATTTCCAGATCGCAATGTTCCCTCTCTGTCCCCGCGTAGGACCTTGTTCCTGGGCTGACCTGGCCTTATCGTTCGGGGAGGGCTACTGTATATTCAGGCCAGGCAGCCTGGTTAAGCAGTCAGACGGTGTGGCGGCGGACTGCAACTCTCCCAGGTCCCGGCGCCTCCAGGATCCTGTTTAACAGAAATCAGGCTCACCCGCGAGGTGGAGAGAGAGAGGGCTCAGGTTTTAGCGCTCGTCACTCCTGACACTTCGTCCAGACTCGTCCAGACCGCCGCAGCCTCATTAGCCCCGTCTTGAGTGGCCCAGAACTCCGCTAGACACTAACGTCTGATGAGATGATTGGCTGGAATGGTTGCCGGGAAATGAATTGGGCTGGATTTTGAACGTACTACATTATGTTCCTGACGTGTGGCTAGCAGTCCCAGGCCTGTCTTAGAGGGGCACTGTTCTCGCAGGGTCGGGGTGTGTGTGTGTGTGTGTGTGTGTGTGTGTGTGTTTCTGCATCTGCGTGTCTAAACAAAGGAGACTGCGTTACAGGGAAGGCTCTTGCAGTAGGTGGAGCTCTTGTGTCGGGTTTTGGTGCTGGGAGTTTGATCCACCTGCTGGCTAGGGGCAGGACAGCTGCCTTTGTGTGGTTGTGTGTGTGTGTGTGTGTGTGTGTGTGTGTGTGTGCGGGCGTGTGTGTAATGGTGAAAATCACATTTATGCAAAGATGGCATATTAATATTAGATTCACATTCTATATACAGACACCAGCCCAGACACAACACATTTTCAGAGTAATTGACAGCACTTGACTGGTAGGGAAACATTGCCAAATGCTAATGTTTACATTTGAGCTTATTAGAAATTGTAATGGATGTGTTATGTGCTCCAGCTGGTGATGTGTGTGTGTGTGTGTGTGCGTGTGTGTGTGTGTGTGTGTGTGTGTGCGCGTGTGTGTGTGTGTGTGTGTGCGCGTGTGTGTGTGCGCGTGTGTGTGCGTGCGCACGCGTCTATAGTATAATGCTTTATTTACTGCTTGCATCCACTTGCCACTATACCCTCCCTGCTCACTGACACCTCCATGCACAACAAACATTCCACAATCTCTTTCCCTCTGCCTGTCTGTCTGGCTTGGCTCTCACTCCCCCTGTGCCTGGCTTCCCTCGCTCTCTCTGCTCCTCTCTCCTTCCCCCCCTCCCCTGTGCCCTCTCCTCCCTGCAATCTACCCCGGGCCCTCCATCTCTCCGGCCTGTCAGCGTGCTTTTTCATTTGGCTTGTTGCTACAGGGGGCTTGGCGCTGGCAGATTACAACTCGGCAGCCAGTCATTTTCGATTTATCTGAGCCCCCCTGCCCCACCCCCCTCCTCCCTCTGTTCCCCCCCCCTCCAGCCTGCCAGGCCTGCTCCCCGGCCAGCATCAATCCAGACACATAGCAATTCCTCAGTCCTGCCCCCCCCCCCCTTTCCCTCTCCTTCGCCCGCCCTATCTTCCTCTTTCGATCGGTGAGAAAATCCAGCTCGCAAGCCCTGAGACAAAAAAGAAATATTGTGGCAGGGGAAGCATTTAAGTTAGAGGAGGCAGCCAGGGCTGTATTATTACTTAGGCCTCTGTCACCGGTGATGACCTGGGAGAGTGGAGAATATCGATCGCGTGTCACTCAAGGCATTCAGCAGATTGCATTGACAAAGCTTGTCGGGGCCTTTAATAGCAAGGTTAGCAGCCTTGGCCAGGACCCAGGAGAAAACTCTAACTGTGGCCCATTACATGGTGGCTTTTAACCATTCCCCGGGCCCAGAGAGTGGATTGATAACAGTAAGGAAGTAATTTTACTCTCATAATTGCCTTCCTGTGGTTGACATTTGTGGCCCTCCGAGCCTATAAAAGAACCTTTCAGAGCCAGGGAGGAAGAGGGCCAGCATTGTGTGGATGTACTGTATGGTCACGCTACAAAGATGTGGTGTACTAAACAAAACACAGCGGAGCTAAAGAACAAAGACGAAAAGAGGGGGGCCTAAGTGTGATTTACGACTTAAAGGAAGTCCATTACATGTCAGAGGAAGCCAAGACAACAAGACACGGCACTGTGAGAGCACACCTTGCCAAAAAAGGGTCATGGTGTAATTCCTTTCGCACGGCCAAGATTTCTAATAGTTCCTGAGCATGCCTCGGAAAAGAAGGCCAAAAAAAAAAAAGTTGAGATTTCGACGCTGGCGCAATTCTCAACATAAATAAGAGGACTAAGGATTTAAATAGTCCCTTTTTGTGAGAAGTGATGTGGAACTGGGCTGAAAGGTAACAGCTCCCCTGTGTGTTGTAATTTGGCTCGGACACAGGTGGGGAAGCTATTTCTGCGAGGCGCCGTGGCCCAGTGCGAGGTGCTGACAGGTTTCGAATGGCAGGTAGCTATTTTCAGAGCCGTGTAAATCATAAATACAGAAATGACTTTTCGGCAGAGGCTTTTGTTCCCCACCTAGACTAAAGACGTCCGCGTTTATTTTGGATTGTTGGAGTTGTCGCTGCCGAGCGAGGGGAGTGATGAAATCTTGGGGATGTTCAGGCGTTGAATTGATTCCTGGCTTTACTGTAGTTAATGTACTGATACCAGGGTTCAGATTGAAGTTGTTTACGTTGTGTATGCAAAAACAAGTGTGGCATATAACTATTTTTTTTTTCTCTCATGAATGCTTCATATTGACTTAATAGGCTCCTCCTTCATGTTAGGCTCCTCTATACACAGGTCAACAATGGCCAGTCCCCAGAGCAGTGAACAGTCATGGTATTGGCAGCTCTCTGAAGGCCTCCAGGCTGGGATGTTGCTTTAAGATCATAGCTTGGCCATTTCCCCTTCTGCTGCCAGTCCAGTCCATTATGGCGGCTTTCCAGCTCCACTTTTACGGCTAGTGGGATCAAAGGGAAATGAGCGCATTGTTAATATGATTACATAGTAATGTTAATGGTAATGTTCTTTCATCACTGAGACTACTTACACAGCACTATTCACTTGGAATTTGGAGGCTAATTGGTTGCGCTCTATTGTAACTCGCGTCCCTCAGTCATTTCCTGCGAGGTTGGTAATTATTCAGTCGTATTCCATGGCTGTTATTTTAGTTCAGAATGTTCCCTTTATGAGAGAAGCAGAGAGAATCACATGAGAGCACGTTTGTTTTTTGGCTGTGCCCTTCTTCATGTTGTTTTTGTTGACCTCAAATAGCCCCATGACCTGCTGGAGTTCCACTGCTCAGAACCACAGTACCCTGGTTCCCACTGGCCTCTGGGGCGTCCAGCACGGCCAGCATGATGACCGCTGCTCTGCTTGTTAAAGCCAGATGCGTGTGGAGGCTCTCTCTGCAGGGGTGTTTCAAAGGAGCATCATATCATCTGAGCTTCAGACCTACCCAGACAGGCCGAGCGTTAACGCAGAGCGGCTCCTCTACTGTTGCAGTCACAAGCAGAGCTGACCTTGATGTGATGGTCAACTCCCGCTGCGCTCGCCGACACATGATCTTCGGTCACGGTCAAAGGTCAAAGCTAAGGCATGAACTCATGCTGCTGTAGCGTCATGCTAATAGATAGTGTTACCGCCTGTGTTCCCTGCGGTGTTAGTATGTGTGTGTACTTTACACTGAGGTCCCTCTAAGCATGTGCCATTCCAACTGTTGGCCCTACTCCTATTAATACATTGGCACTTTCCAAGCATCTTGTTTTTACGGCGCTCTAATCGTAGATGTGAATTTGAGGAAGGCGCGGCTAAACGAGGAAGTTTACAACAGAGATTAGCGATAGCAGCGGCCTTGGACCGGCGGTCTTTGGGTCAGCCAGACGGAGCTGTACAGTATATTCTCCAAAGCAGATTTCACAGTCCCCCCCCTAATCCCCCAACATGGAGTGGCAGGGAGTCTGGTAGGCAGGCGGTCCGTTCCACTGAGGGCACGTTCACCTTTCCACCTGCTGTCCAGATCAGTTCAGATCCACTCCCCCCGGCCCCCGCCACCATCTCCCCGGCTCCTGGGCCAGCTACCGTCAATACGCTTGAAACTCGGCCAAAATACAAGGGCCTAATGACACAATATTCATTACTGTAATCTAGTGCCGCTTGGCAGCTGCGGACATGGCATAGCTACAGTACTTGGCAGATCATGTTTTCCATAAGGCTTGTAAAGGCATGGAAAGGGCATCTGCATAATAAAAAAAAAAAAAAAAGATGGCTATGCGTATGTGTAGAAATCAATTACAGTCGTTGTGTCTGTTGGCAAGTGACTTAAATGGGCGTAAATTACATGTTTATTATATGCTCTCCTCTGCAAACGCTGGAGTGGAATCGCCTTAAATGAATCTCCATTATTCATTTTCTCGGCTTATTTACTGCATTACATCCTGGCTGTGGGTTTTCTGTGCCTCAGGGTCTGGTTTAATGGCACCGCAATGACCTATTTAGGTCCTCGCTTTTTAATAGTGAGAGCGAGGCGACAGCGCCATTCCGCCATTTTGCAGCGACGCGCGTCATCTTCTCCCCTGCCTCAAAGAGGGCTCCAGTTGTGCACTTTCCATCTTCTTGACTGCGGCACACGCATCCCCCCCGCCCTATTCCTGTAACATAAAAAAAGACCTCTTTCCCCAAACTGGAAGCGTTTGTTTATCATATTACCGCCACACATGAGACGCGCACAAGACTTGACCCGGTGTTAAGTGTCCGCGCTAAATTTCATTGCCTCCATCTACTGGAAGGCCTGCCAATATACTGGCAGAGAATTCCTAGTGGAAAATAAATGGCAATAAAAAAGAGAAATGATAGCCTCTGCAAGCTGATAGGAGAGCAACCTCTTTTTCATTTTTTTTTCTCTCTCCCTCTCTCTCTTTCCCCGCCCGACTTCCTTTATTGAGGCTGCCCAGCTCAGGGAGCTGTGACTTGGCACCGAGGCTGCGGCTTAGCGAGATGGCTAGCTGAAAGCTGATATTGCTGTAACGGCTCTGTGGCACGGTTGGGGGGACTGGGGAATAATGTAATTAATTGCACACAAATTTCTTTGATGAATAGTTATGCGGTGATAAGCGCTCTGCTGAGCAGCTGAAGGTCTCGGTCTCTCTCTCTCTCTCTCGCTCTCTCTCTCTCGCTCTCTCTTTCTCTCTCACTCACTCTCTCTCACTCTCTGTGCCACTGTTGCATTCTGGGAAGGCGCCTGGTGTCGCCGCACGCTCCCCCTCCCTGCACTCTCTCTCTCTCTCTCTCTCTGTTTCTCTGCTGTTCCCTGCTCAGACCCTGGGGGGCGCTGTAGCCAGGCCAGGGGAAATAGAGGTGTGTTAGTAGGAAGGGGGAGGGTCGTTTTTATTGCCACACCAGGGTTCTATAACAAGGTGTTCTGATATGATCTGAGAGAGTGGAAGTCTCCTGCTACTCTTATTATCCCCTCTCTCTCTCTCTCTCTCTCTCTCTCTCTCTCTATCCCTCCCTTCTCTCTCTATTTTCCCCGCTCAGTTCATTATTAAATCTGGGAATTGTCCCCATAACTCAATGCACCATGCAGCATTATATGGCCATTTGAAAGGAGGGAAAAGGTGATTGCGATGCAGTGCGAGAGGATGGATGTTAAAAGCATATTGATTTGTCTGTAATGTCATCATAGATCACAGATTTATGTCTGTGTATAAATGCACGCCTCAAGCAGCCCCAGCCTGCGGTCGAGCAGACGGAGCTTTTGGAATTAGCGATGAGATCTGGATGGCGCTCTTGCTTAGACCGCGTCGTACCCCCCCCCCCCCACTCCCCCCGTCCTCCGCCCAGGACGCACGTGCTCGCTGAGGGTGCTGCCGTGACATCACGTTACACCGCGGAGCCCCCCCAACCCCCCCCCCCCCCCCGCGTGAGCGCGCGGTCTAAGCCAGTCCACAGGGGGACCACATTAGCTAGGCCCCGCCTGATCGGCCCTGCTACGGACCATAACAATAATGTCTGGCAAGGTCGCCAGAGGTCATCTGAGCGCGATGACGGGAGGCGAGGGAAATGGAGCGTTTCCATGACGATCGTGCCCCTCCGGAAATGGGAGACGCTGCTGAATAGTGCTGCGCATGCAGAGATGTTTGTGACACCCAGCTAGGGGACAGAGTCACAGCCAGACCTAAGGCTTTGGGGGTAAAAAAAAAAAAAACTGCCGGGAACGTAGGATAAGACATAATGGGAGGTTCAGCGGGAAACGGCGGGCTGTCTACTGCTTCTAACAGAGATGTGACCGCTTTATCCCACACACAGAGTAAAAAAGTAAAGCGTAGCGCCCGCGCGCTGATTCCCAGTGACAGGCTGTGGCTGTGGGGGGCAGGGGCGCGGGGTGCCTGTCTGTGACGGTTAGCACACCCGGGCCTCAGAGCCGAGCGCGGGGGTCAGGCCCAGGCCGCCCCGCCCGGCTCGGCGACGCAGCTCCTGTCGGAAGGATGACGCCGAGCGCCCGCCAGCTCCTCACCGGCTTTGACGGCTCCCTTTCACGCCACGCTTCCGTCGGGAATAACCGCGCCACGCGCTAACCGGGCCCAACAGCTCCCAACTGCTGCTGTCGCTCTTCAAGCCCGAGGTGGCTGACGGGACATGTAGTCTCCCTGCCGAAGCGCATAAGGTGATAACGACAATTAGCGCTGCCTCGTCGTGATCTTTTCACCCGTTCGGTACAAGCTCAGCATGCCCTTCTGCGTGTTTTCATTAATAGCGGTGAACTATTTTCATACACGTCATTAGCCGTGCTTGAAAAATCGAGTGTAACGCTTGCCATTGGTTTGTCCTAGAGCTGTGCAATACTGCGTGCATGCAGTGGACAGAAAACTTCCCCAGTGGCTCATTTTAACTGCTGAGTAGTCCAGCTCCCAGCATTTTAATAGCCCTTATATATAGACCTCTGAAGGTAGCATAAAGGAGATATTCAGAAGTGTAGTCACTGGAAACCAAAGGGATTTTACAGTGCAGCAGGAAATAAGACAATTTATTGTAAGCGGTCCAAGCTAGCTAGTGGATTATCTATAAAACTTTCATGGTACTCCCTCAGTGGCAAGAGGCCATAAAACTTCCCGAATGAGGGACTTGTTAATTTACTTGTTAAAGCAAATTAAAAATTTATAAGCGCTTTTAGGTAAATGAGATCCTCTTTCATTGCAGCCCTTGTGGGAATCTCTCTGGCGGATCCATGGAGGACAGGTTAGCTGCTCTGAAAGCCACAGCAGAACAATAAAAACCGTTAAATTGTTCCAGGTTTTATTACCGCCGACTTCCGCAGCTGCTGTTGTGCGTAACTAAGGGAAACCAGGAGCTGATAGCAACGGAATCCCGTTGAGGCCGACACAGAAAGCCGAGCTGCTCTCCCTTTTTCTTTTCTGGGGGGGGGGGGGGGACTTGTGTACAGCTCTGGCGCAGAAAGGCCTGTGTGTGGTTACCAATGTTAGCGATCCCACTATGGTATGCAATTGCATTCAGTTTCAAGCTCAGCCCCTGGGAATTGGTCAATACACTTGTAAAGGTCCTTCACAGCTCTCTGGTAAAGCACCTTTCAGTGGACAGGGAAAATAATTGACTCCACGTGTGTTAATGATAATCCTGTAAAACCCTCAAAGGCTGTTTTCTCCCTCAGTTTCTGCACAGATGGCATCTTAAGTGAGGTATTTCTTGGCCGTTGTGTATGCCCCACTAAGAACTCCCTGGCAGTTCTTTAGTAGGTCTATTGTCCAAGTCATGATTTTATTTTCCAAGTCACGATTTCACTTTATTTCCTTTTACAAACAGATGATGATTGTAACTATATTTAGCGTCTGCTGGAGGAAGGCTCAAGTTACTTCAATGGCACCTTGGGTATTTGGACAGACTGATAACTGTGTAGTGAAATCACCTATTGATACTTAGTTCATGGTATTGGGTACAAAAATTCAAAGAGGACAACAAATCTCACAGCACATCACATCTTTCAGAGAACCTTTCCTGAGCAAGTGAAAGTACATTTCCACAGGAAGATGAAGACATCACACAAGATACAGTACAACACAGAGACACACGAAAGTGTGCAGGTCTTCTTTGCCAGAGAAATATTCTGACTGACTGCTGAATGAAAACATTTGTTAATTCTACACTTCAATAAATTCAGGCAGTGAGAAAAAAACAGCCAAAAAAACAGCCCAACCCCCCAACACAGAACAGATTGAGGGAAAACACGACCTCACTGTGTTCAAATGAATGGCAGATGCACTTACTAGTAGTTTAAATGTTTCATTAGATGCTAATGTCTAGCTGTGTTTTTAATTGTTGTGAAATTAGCCTCTGGAATATTAAAACCATCTGTTTGTTATCTTCCTGCAGGGCCAGTCTTGCAGGCTGTGGAGATAGGCTATTAAAGGAATGCGTCCTTATGTTTCAACCTGCCTTTTAATTAATGTGTTTACGTTATTACATGAACAGCATGTAGCCGAACAGACCGGGCAGATGCACATGTGACTACACACACATACTGTACCGTACAGACACACACGCAGACACCCGCACACACACACTTCCCTCTGACCTCACCCGTCTCTGCATTAAATGCCCGCGAAGCCGGCTGTGTTCTCTGTGGGAGATGAGAGGGAAACAAGCGCACAGTGAACATGACGTCCCCCACCCATGATGCATGTTCATTTGGAGTGGAAACCTGATCTTTTTTCATGAATATGAATGAATGTTTTAAGTGTTATTCATTTTCTGTGCAAATGATTTAACTCCCCGAGATCTAAACTCTGTGTGAAGAGTAGAAGGAAACCTGAGCACTTTCTTTCAATTCTGGAAATCCAGAAAACGGCACAAATGACTCCTCAGTGAGTTTTTTTGCTTACGACGAGGCAACACAAAGCAGATGCCGTGTTATACTGTTCCTACTTTTGTGAAATTTCCAACCGTTTGCAGCTAATACGTCAAAGGATTCAGTGTAGTATGGTACATATGTAGCTGTTGACCTCGTTCATTCGCTCTGCTTCTCATTCTGAGAGATGTTTGTTCTGTCTAGCGTGCATTGATCAAAGTGCATGCTCGGCCAACGAATAGCTAGACAAAACTTCTTGAATGTGTCCTCAGAGACCACCGACCTGCTGGTATGATTAACTTAAGATAAGATGCCCTAGCCATACACTGAGATCCAACATGATTGAACTTGCAACATCTGAAGCTGTGAAATATATCAACTAACAACAGCTATGTTGTGAAATAGCATAACAGCTATAACTAAAGTGAATTGTACCCACAATGCACCTAACCTTGATACTAACCTATGAGAATCCTAACATTTACAATAGACTAGACCTTTAGATAGAACAAGCAAAGTTTTTATGTACAAAGCAAAAATGTAAGTTAACGCACTTGGCAATGGGAAAAATGAACTGTGGCAAGCGCCTTCAGGTGGTGGGCTCTGGTACATGTGTGACAGACGAACAAAAGAACGAACTAGCGTACGCGGGTCGGCCTAAAGTCTCTTCCACCCAATTTCAACCCGTAAAGCAACAATTAAGTGATGAAATGTGAAATAACTTTCCAGAGTAATGAGTGGCGATGACCGTGACGATCAGCCAGCGCTTCCCTGCTGGGAGACCGGTCTCCACAAACACCCGCGCACGACAGCTTTATCCCTCTGATTTATCCACAGAGAGAGATGTCATTAAATCTCCGCTCAACTTTTTGACTGTGACGATTTATGGTGACCACTGGCCTTCCCCGCATTTAGCACAAATCACGCCGTTAAGAATCGAGTCCATCGCGCCACAAAGCTCTGCAGCTCAGAAAGAGGTGTAAATCCTGAGTTAGTGCAGAAGCGTTAAGGGGAATGAAGAGCAACTGGCCAGGGAAACGTTCCCTGTGTGATCAGGCCTGAGCTACAGTACTGGTACAGTAACACTAGTCTTTATCCAATTGACTTTATTGGACTTGCTCCTCACACATTTGCACAGGTACAGTACATGTGGGTTTTGATTTTCACAAGATGATCTCAACTGATCATATGATCATAAATCATATTTTTATGGCAGCTAAACATTTCAAATATTGGGGCTAACGTTTCTGAAGGTTATGTCTTACTGTAGTTATTATGAAGGAGTTAGCTGTGTGTGTGTGGGTGTGTTAGGGCTGCAACAAACGACTTTCAATAGTGGAGTAGTCACCGATTATTGAAACAATTAGTCGACTAGTCGTTTAATTTCCTTTTCTTTCTTTTTTTTACAACAATAACTGGGTTAATGTCATGAATATACAATGGCTCTTATGGTATTTAGCCATCAGCTTTAAATTTTGCAAGACAAGAAAGAACAAACTTCCATTGAAAAATGCTTGTTTTACCATTTTGTCCTGCTGAGTGAACTCTGAACGCTATTGCGCAATGCGCATGTGCGATGGGGGGGGGATCCCTCAGGCTATCCAGACGACAATAACGACAATTAAATTTGTTGGCGACTATTTGTATTGTCGATTAGGCATCGATTAATCGACTAATCGTTGCAGCCCTAGTGTGTGTGTGTGTGTGTGTGTGTGCGTATGTGTGTGTGTGTGTGTGCGTGCGTGCGTGCGATGCACATTGCTGGCAGGCTGGCAGCAGGGACACCGCTTGGTAATGAACATTATAGGTCAACATGTTTTGATGAAGGACCTGCAGGTCGGGGTAGAAACGGGGGCCCCCCTCCCTTGCCCTTTCCTCCGGGCTCCGTGTCTGCGCCAGCGGGCGGGGCCTTCTCTCTGAAGATATGCAAAGTCCCTTCAGAGAAATTGGCCTTCTCTACTAGAAAGGAGGGAAAAGGCTCTCTCTCTCTGTGTTGGAAGTAATTAGTGCTATCACAGGGCATGGCCCCTCGGTGCGTGCGCGTGTGCGTGCGTGTGTGTGTGTATGTGTGTGTGTGTGTGTGTGTGCTCCCTCTAGTCTTGTGTGGCCCAGCTCTCTTACCTCTCCCCCTCCGCCAGGCCCATCAGGCGTTCCCAGTGCTGCACCGTCTTATCACGCTCGCTCGTGCTGGCCACCTCTCACCCGTCACGCAATCCTCCCAAGGAAAGGAATTCGTTCACACTGCTAATGGCTACAAAAAGGGGAACCTTTCCATTTTAATTATGCGCTTAACTCGAGGGCTCCTTAGGCATTCCCTCACCCTATGGCCTTTCAATAAATGATAGCCGGCAATGAGAATATTAAAAGAATTTGATATCAAAAATGACGCGCATAGTACAAGCCCATTGGAAGACAGTGGGCGAGAGAGAGAGACAGAGAGAGAGAGAGAGAGGGAGAGAGAGAGAGAGAGAGGGAGAGAGAGAGAGAGAGAGAGAGAGAGAGAGAGCGAGAGAGAGAGAGATGAGTGTAGCTCATGAGTACAGCCCTTCTGCGTGCTGTGGTGCCATACGCTTTTTCTATTAGCCTAGGTGGCATTGCACCCGTTTACTGCACCGCAAGGGCCCGTAAAGCACTTCCTTTATGGGCTTTGAAATGAGGCCTGCCCGTCTTGCGGGGTCGGCCCGGTCTGGGAGGAGTCGTGAGGAGGCTTCAGAGGACATAAATCGCAGACTTGGACCGGGAACTGGCCTCTACTCCCCGGAGCCCCACATTGTTCTCCAAGAACTTTAAGGACTCAGATGTTCTTGGATCGCACATCCTCTTTGCGCTGTATTTTTCTCTCTCTCTCTGTGTGTGTGTGTGTGTCTCTGACAGTGTCTGGAAAAAATGACACCTGCTGTGCTCCTGTGGTCACAGTATGGGGCATCTGTTGGAGAGGAAAAGGGGCTTTTGAAGATTTTTGGACGGTCTTTTGTTTTTGTTCTTTCTGGTAGTTTGATAGGAATTTTGTTAGTGATGGATCCCATCAGATGATGCCTGTCTCTGGGAGGGAGAGAGGAGGCTGTTGGCTCTGGAGGGCCATAAACATGACAGATTTACACTGCACAGCACTGTGGGCCCTGCCAGTTCTCACATATTCATGACAAACTCGACTTCTGTGGCATCCTTTCTTCAGCCAATATTGTCAATGTCAAGCTCAAAATATAGCTGTAGCCCTTCCAGGCCCACTAAGTCTGTTAACGTAACGTGTGTGTGTGTGTGTGTGTGTGTGTGTGTGTGTGTGTGTGTGTGTTACAGCTGAAGCCAGGCCAGAACAACTGTAAGGACAGTGACAGCGAGAGCGTGAGCGGAGAGTCCAAGCCGTCCATCAGGAGCAGCTCTAGAGACAGACTGACCGACGTGAGTAACACATCGCACCAAACACCTCTAGGTCCACCTGCTACTGGACAGTACCACTAGGAACCATACCCGACTACCTCAAACTGTTATGTTATGTTATTTTTATTTATATTTATTTATATATAAACTATATCACTCATCACAATATCACAATATCACAAACAATATCACAATATCACTCTTTACCTTATCTTATCTTATCTGTCGTTACATTATATTGTGTAACGCTTGAATATAGTAGGCTACTAACTCTTTCCTTAGAAACTATTCTGATTTCCTCACTGCTAAAATAGCCTTTATTTCTGAGGTCTAGTTTTGTCACTTAGAACAAATGTACCATACAGTATCAGAGCACAACATTGAGTCTTTAAAGTTGATTTGGGTTGAGTTCTTTGTGTATTTTTGATGACATTGTAGTAAAAAGGTAAGTAGAAGTCTCCTGAAAAGAGTTCCATATCTGCACGTGCGTTCTTCCATGTGCTCAACACAGACTATAGGTAAGTACAGGGAGCATAGGATTCCCTAATTTGCTTTGGCCCTGGGACAACAGAAACAATAGCACCATGTGTCCAGAGAGCTGTTGTTTTTGGCATTCCTTCACAGTGTTGTTTGAACTGCGCACACATCCTGGGTTTCAGCTGCCTCTCTTACAACAAGGATATCCTATTTACCCAGTATCTTGTTCTCCATCCCCCATGCGGAAGCCAAGGCAAGCGTTAAATGACACACCGAGCGCGAGCGATCTGTCCCCTGGCTGGCCTGCGACATGCCCCGAGATATAAAGAGAACATGCTGGAAGGAGCTGTGTTAAGGCCTACACTATCAGACCCCTGCCTGCCACCTCGCCAAGCCCGGGCTCCTTTGATTTGTGTGGAGGATCTACAGAGGAGCTATCAGATGTCTCCCCATAATTATAGCCGTCAGTCGGAAAGGCGAGCCAGTCGTTGCGGGAGACACGGACAAACAAGTGAAGCAAAACCGATCCTGCGCGTAGCTTATATGATGCTTGGCCAGGCATGAAATGAAATAAGTAATTTGATGTTGACATCAGAAATTGAAATGATACCTGCTGCTTGTCGGCGTACTGGGTTGAGAGAAGCACCGAGACAAACATGGGTGAAGAAATGGAGGTCTGGACACACGTTTGAATGACTGATAGCCACAGCTGTGTCTGCCACGGCAAATAACACAGGAGCATCAACTATGCCATGGCGCTGAGTGGTATTTATATGCTGGAAACTGACACGGTGTTGTCACTTTCAATATGAGGAAAAGAGGGGCGTTTCATGAGCCTGTCGGCCACAATAAAAGTGCAGGAAGTATTTTTGTACTATTAGCCATACCGATGTGTGGTTCTGCATCCACACACCCATTTCAGGGGTGGGATGTTTGGAAAGCATCCACTTCTTGCCCAGGGTGTTCTGGTTTGGCCTTGAGACTCGGTGCCTGACCCTGTACTACCGTTCAGATCGAGTGTCACCCTGATCGTTATGGGCTTTGGCTCAGATTGCACACTGATGATAACATCACTCACTTAACCAATAACATCAAATTATGGCACACCTTAATGGCCCCTGTATTCCCATGATGCCTTGGGTGATATAAAATTACTTCCTTTCCATTAATTGCTAATACATTACATTACGCTTTTATCCAAAGCGACTAACAATAATTGCATTTAACGTAGGAAAAGCCAATGTACTACTGCTTGTCAGAACTCACAAGTGCATCTCCTTTCTAAAACAAGTGACTAATACTTCTGAATGCATCAAAATAGTCCTCTCATATCTTCCTAGAATACCATTTTCTAATACTTCTGAATACCTCAAAATAGTCCTCTCATATATTCCTAGAATCCCAATACCATTTTCTTTAACTCGGATCTTATTATTTTAAAGTCTAGACTACACTCTCAAATTCTGAAATCTCAAAGGTGTTATATTGCCCATAAACCAGTCCAATTGTAAGGTCTCTGATACTGTTGCAGTATGTGTGGTTGCCCTGGATGTGTTTTTCACTGCAGTCTCCTCTTCCTAAACTGGCCTTTCATCCTCTATGTGTACACCAGAGGACTGAGTGACCGCAGCCAGTCTGCGGTCTTTCTGCCTGTCTGTCTGTCTGTCTGTCTGTCTGTCTGTCTGTCTGTCTGTCTGTCTGTCTGTCTGTCTGTCTGTCTGTCTGTCTGTCTGTCTGTCTGTCTGTCTGTCTGTCTGTCTGTCTGTCTGCCTGTCTGTCTGTCTGTCTGTCTGTCTGTCTGCCTGCCTGTCTGCCTGGAGGCTCTCTATGTCCTGAGGGGAGCCGTTGAAAGCTGGCCTACGTGAGGACAACGTTTTAGCCCCGCGCGCCACTTAAGAGAGTCACCGCGTGAGAGGGCCCATCCCGGGTTCCCAGCGGGCCCCCGAACAAGGCCCTTCTGGTTGCTGCTCTGTGAAAACCCACTTCACACGTTGCAGGAGGCGCCAGCCAGAGCCATCGTAGCCAGCTACTTCCCAAGAAGGAGAGACGAGGGCGGGAAGGAGGGAGGGAGGGGGGGAACGATGGAGGAAGGGAGGGGAGGTGAAGAGAGAAAGGCATGAGAGCCAGTAGGACTTAAATTGATGTTCAGTGAAGGTGGGATTTTAGAGCCTTTGACAGCGATGCAGATGTGATGATGCTGTGATGCGCAGTGCAAGGCCAAAGTTCTGTGCTCGTTGGCTAATGTGTAATATCTCATACGCAGGACGTGCTGCCATGTGCAGGTCGTGGACCTCACAAGCATGCGCACATGCACAGTTGTGGAGGCGTGCACGCTCACACGCGCTCTCACATACGCTCTCACGCATGCACACACACAGATGCATCAAAGTGAGTTATTAGTCCCAGGGAACAGAGGTCAGAGGTAGGGGCTTTGAGTGACCCTGGCCCTTCGTTAGACACAAACAGTTTGCTAATGATGTTTGTGAAAGCACCCCCCCCCTCTCTCTCTCTCACTCACACACACACACACACACACACACACACCGACTGACTCTGCCCAGATGAAACAGATAGGTCCAGTTGGCTGGCCTTGCCCTGCCTGGGAGGAGTGGAAGAGGGCAGGAGAGATCAGCCTGG